>NC_089588.1:23253416-23510149 GCF_019320115.1 Miscanthus floridulus | reverse complement strand
GAGGCCGGGATTCCGTTCCCCCGCTTCGGGCAGTCTTTGGGGGAGGGGGGTGACGGAGGACAGTTTCGTCTCCGAGGTTGAGGAAGCCGCCATCGGGTTGGTTGGCAAGATTTCCGAGCGTGAGTACACGTCTCGGAGAGCCGTGGCAGGCACCATGCCGCGGCTCAATCGAGTTTTTGAGGAGGTCAGGATCGTCTACCGGGTGCGTGAGGTTCCAGCGACGTCCTGGCTTCGATTGAGAAGAAGAAGAAGAAGGCATTCGCAAAGAATGTTACGGCGGAGGCCGAGTCCAAGAAGAGGAAGGGCGTCGTTGTTGCTCGGGTGCTTGCGAAAAAGAAGAAGAGCGGTGCTCTGGTGATCGCGCCTGTCGGGTCTTCTGTCGGTAGTGCGGGCGTTGCCTCCGCCGGTAGTGAAGACGCTCAGAGCTCCTCCGTCCCGTCAGTGGACGTGCTGGTCGCGAGCGAAGGGGGTCGCGGCTCTCCTGTAGCTCCAGTGTGCCCTGTGAGCGGCGCTGTGAGCGGTGCTGGGCGTCCGGGGGCCAGCGCTGCTTCGGCGGGCACCTCGCATGGTGCTGTGAGTGTCGGCGAAAAGCCAGAGGCTAGCGCCGCTGATCCTATGCCCGACATTCTTGGCGGGCTGTATTCAAGTTCTGAAGAGGGCGTGGAGACCGTCTTGCGGCACGCTCCTTTGTCTCCCGCCGCTGTTGCGCCTTCGCCCGTGCCAGTGGCCGACGTCGGGCAGCCGGAGGACGTGCTTGCTGAGCATGCCCCGGCGGCTCAGTCTTCTTCGAGTCCTCCGCCCGTCAGCCCACTGGCTGAGGAGATCCGTCCCTTTGGACCTTCGCCGCATGATATGGCGGAGACTTCTGCCCAGGGGGCTCGACAAGCGGCCCAGCCTGGTCTTTTTATGAGTAAGCTTGTTTGGTGCACATTTTTGTGTTTACTATCTTCGCCCGGTTTATTTGTTTATGTATTGTACCAAGTGCTAATACCGTGTACTTGTTGTTTTGTAGGTGATGTCATGGCTGGACTCCTCACCCCAGAGGAGCGAGCGGCTGCTGCCGGCGTCAGGTTTGGTCTGGGGCAGCCGGGGCTGATGGCGCCGGGTCCGAGTGAGTATAGAGTGTTTTTATTTTACTCGTTATTTGGCCTGTTGTTATTGCCTATTTCTGATCGGCCCTCTGACCTGAGTTGTTGTTGTTTTTTTTACGTAGGCATCTCCGACACTTCTATCTCAGGTTGGGAAGAGTGCTATCTTGGGGTTCTTGGAGACGTCGGAGGTGGTCTCTGGCAGTTGGTGTATATATTGTGAGATTTGCTTTTCTCACCTTATGGTCTTGTGCTTGTTTGTTCTTCTTTGAACAGATCGCTTCAAACAGCGTCTGAGGGACATGGATTTCTTCCAACTTCTCCGTGTTCATCTAGAACATCAGAGCTTGGTGCGTTTTCGGCGGTTTGCCTTTTTTGGTGTATGTTCGCCTTTGGATTTGTTATTTTGTTTCTATTGCTGATCGCCTTGGTCTTCTTTTATAATCGTAGGGGTATCACACGGCCGTTGTTATGGAAGAGCGCTGCACTCACGAGGTCTCCGACCGAGATTCTGCGATTGAGGCGCTTAAGGCGGAGAACGAGCGCCTGGAAGGTGAAAAGGGGGGTTTGTCCAACTCCCTTACATCTCTCCGTTCTTTCTCTGGCGGAGAAGGAACAAGAAAAGGAGGCTTTGAGGGCCGATCTCGCCAAGGCACGGGATGCAGAAGCTTTGTCCGTCGAGCAGGCCCGTAGGGCGAACGAGTTGGCCGAGGGTCTCCGGCGAGAGCTAGCCTCTGAGAAGGAATCCGCGGCTGCGGTGGGGGAGCAGCTGTCTTTGACAATGAGGCGATTGGACTCGGTCAAGGGGGTTCTTGCCGCAACCATTGGCCATTACCGGGCCATCGTCGTCGAGTTCGGAGGCGAAACCTCCGCTCCTCCGGAGGAAGACAGCATGTACGCCCTCGCCTCCTGGCTAAAGCGTCACCTTGCGAAGCTCCCCGGTCTGATCAATGGGTGCACGGACTACGGGCGCTGGCGGGAGTAGCAAATTACGCTAAGCTTTTGGCACGCGGCGGGTGTACGCATACCGAAAGTATTCCGGAGGGAGCGCTGCCGGGTCCGGAGGAGCTTGGTGAGACTTCTCTTGGTTTGCGAAAAACCTTGAGAAATTTCATTGGGTACTTTTGGGCTCCATTTGGGAGACCTGCAGCCCAGAAACTGGCGGAGGAAAAGAGGGCGAAGGTATTTCCAGTATTTGTAGCCGCTATTTTTGTCTCCTTACTTTTTGCGTTGCTGCAAAGGCTTTCCTTGCTTGTGCCCCTTATACTTTAACCCGTGCTGCAGGATGCGCAGAAGAGTCTTGCGGGCAGGCCTCCGTCAGTTTCGCGCTTAGCGACCGTGGGCGGTACCTCCGCCACCGCTGGCGCTCCGGTGGGCGCTACGATTGGCGGTGGTGGTGGTTGGAGGCCGCAGGTGCCGTGCCCGCCCACAGTTGATGCGGGTTCCATTCCAGGGACTTCTGTTGCTGCCGATGCGTCGGAGGTCTAGGCTTTTTGTGGCACTTAGTTGTTTTGGCTTGTATATTGTAGTCCAGTTGGACTCTTGTGAATAAAGTTTATTTTGTTCTGAATGGTTTTGTGGGAAATTTTAACCTTGCGCAGGTTCTGAATCGGGAGCCTGCGCAAGATGTTGCACCTTTGACTCTCTACAATGATGGTATTTATGTGAGCGGAGAGCTTTGGGAGTATTGGCGTTCGGCCTTTCCCTGCAGCGTTGCGCGCGACGTGTTTGAGTCGGTTAAGTTTGACATAGACGACGAGCGCGCTGGGTTTACTCGCGCACTTGCTTGGCGCGGACCTCCACCACAATAGTTTGGATTTTATTGTAAGTTTGTGTCCTGTAAGAATGCTACTTGACGTTTTATGGAATACAAAACAGGTTCACTTTCTTGATTGTTTGTGCGGGGGCTTATATCTGTTGTGCTAATTTACATATCTCGTCTAGTCCCGAGCTTACACACCGTGGGCCTTTGGTTGGGCGAACGTGCGCGATACAGAGGTGGTGGCCAGGGCCTCTGCCCCATGTTCTCTCCTTCTCTATGCTTGCTTGATGGCCGGGGTAGAAGTGTTGGCAGTTTTTTGGCTGGCGGAGGCGTACTTGAAGTCCGCCTGGTGAGGCTTGCTGAATCGTTGTGTGATCCGATAGGAGGTTTGGCGCAGCTTGTGCAGGCGGCGGAGACTTTTGGTATTTCTTTAGCTGAGTGTTTTAGCTATCTGGTGGTAAGGGTCTCCGACGCTGCACACCCGTGGGACATGTTTGATTTGTGGAGATGGCAGGTTAGGTCTCTGGCATCAGGGGGATGTTACGAGATTTCGTGTGATATCCCCCTTCTTCCGTAGGCCTACGCTGTTCATCACCGTGCCGTAGTTCCTGTCTCTTTTCCCACTGTCTCCGACTGTCTACTGTTGCCTCCGATTTTACGAGTTTTTATACAATATCTACGGCCGACTTGGATATCTAAGGAGACCCCTGCCTCCATGGCTGTTGCTGTGGCTTGTGCTTGTGCTCTGCCTTCTTCTCCCCTTGCGCCCTATGCTGACTGAGGTTTTAAGGGCATGGCGGGAGCCCATTTTATAGCGGGGTGGTGGCTTTTGGGTGTTAACTTTTTGGTACGTTTTTAGTTGGAACGTATCTTGGCTTTAATGGCCTGTATCTTGCTTCAATTATTCATTCCTTTTGAGATCTTTTTGAAGTAAATAGGCCTAGTGCCTAAGTGACAGGGTTTTGTCAGACCTTTTCCTCGTTTTGCTGTTTTCGATGGTGGAGACCTTCTTCCTGGTTCTTGCGCCATAATGGTGTTGCCCCTGATGCTTGGGGTTTTTTTTGTTAAGGTCTGGGGACTGTTTGGGCGAGGGTTTTCTTTTTGCCTTGATGCCTGAATTTGTTCAGGTCTTCGTCAAGGTCGGAGGCCTGTTTGGCCAAGGTTGTTTTTGCCTTGATGCCTGAATTTGGACAGGTCTTTGTCAAGGTCGGAGGCCTGTTTGGTCGAGGTTGTTTTTGCCTTGATGCCTGAATTTGTTCAGGTCTTTGTCAAGGTCGGAGGCCTATTTGGCCGAGGTTTTTTTGCCTTGATGCCTGGACAGGTCTTTGTCAAGGTCAGAGGCCTGTTTGGCCGAGGTTGTTTTTGCCTTGATGTCTGAATTTGTTCTGGTCTTTGTCAAGGTCAGAGGCCTGTTTGGCCAAGGTTGTTTTTGCCTTGATGCCTGAATTTGGACAGGTCTTTGTCAAGGTCGTAGGCTTGTTTGGCTGAGGTTGTTTTTGCCTTGATGCCTGAATTTGTTCTGGTCTTTGTCAAGGTCGGAGGCCTGTTTGGCCGAGGTTGTTTTTGCCTTGATGCCTAAATTTGGACAGGTCTTTGTCAAGGTCGTAGGCCTGTTTGGCCATAGAGGTCGTTTCAAATTGCCAATGCCTGTGGCTAGCGCTTTGAAAGGACCTGTGCTTATTTCTGTTCACCGAATATTGCGGCGCCAGAGCTAGCCGCTTTCGGTTTTGAACTTTTCAAGCGTTCTCTTGGGGAATTACCTCTTTATACTTGTAGAGGATTTTTACATTGAGCCTGCCTCGTCAAAAACCTCACTCCACTTGGAGTTCCCCTGTGAGGAAAAGAGTACAGGCTCTTTTACATTTTTTGGGTTGAAGAAAAAGAAATTGAAAGGTAAATGAACGGAGGGGCCTCCGCTTATTATTTGCGGAGGTTGCCCTTTGGTACATTGCTTAGATGTAGTATCTGCGGAGGCTGTCAATATTCTAGGTGTGTGTTGTCATGACACCTTCGCTGTCGGTCAAGTGGAAAGAGCCAGGGCGGCCTGCTGCCGTTGCTGTGTATGGGCCTTCCCATTTCGGTTGCAATTTTCCAACAAGTTGTGCGTTGGGTTTTCTTCTGAGTACGAGGTCTCCGTGTTTTATGTCTTTTCTTACCACCTGAGAGTCTCTCCACTTCTTGGTTTGGGATTGATATTTTGCAATGTTTTCGACTGCTTCCAGTCTTATTGCTTCTATTGTTTCTTTTGCATATTCTTCATCTTGCAACATCAGTTGTCTCGTTGTGCGGAGGCTTTCATGCTTGATTTCTTCTGGCATCATGGCCTCTTCTCCATAAAGTAGTTTGAATGGTGTGAATCCTGTTGTTCTTGAGATGGATGTATTGTGTGACCAAATCACTCTGGGTAATTCATCTACCCATTTTCCTTTGCGTAGGCCCAACAATGTTTTTGATGTTGCTGAAAACACTATTCTGTTTGCTCTTTCCATAGCACCATTGGACTCTAGGTGTTATACTGAGGCGAAGGCTAGTTTTGTCCCAATGCTTTTGCAGAATTCTTTGAAGTTCTCTGAATCGAATTGTTTTCCATTATCTACTGTTAGAATCCTCGGTACAACTAATCTGCAAATGATGTTTTGCCAGAAGAATTTTCTGACGATTTCTGAGGTTATCTTCGCCAGCGGCTTTGCTTCTATCCATCTTGCAAAATATTCTACTGCCACTACTGTGAATCTGTTTCCTCCTTGGGATGGTGGTAATGGGCCGACCAGGTCCATACCCCATCTTTGTAGCGGCCATGTCGGAGATATAAGCTGCGTCTCCGACGATGGTTTTGACTGCCCGGGAGAGAATGTTTGGCATGCTTTGCATGTTCTGACTGTCTGCTCTGCGTCTTGTATGTGTGTTGGCCAATAAAAGCCTTGCCTTATTGCCTTTGCTGATAATGCTCTAGAGCCAATGTGCGACCCGCAAATTCCTGAGTGTATTTCTTGAAGCAACTTTATGCCTTCGCTCTACGATATGCATTTTAGGAGAGACTGGACTACTCCTTTCTTATACAGTACACCATCTATGATTGTGTAATTTCTTGCCCTGGCCTGTATTCTTGCTGCTTTTGCTTCATCTTCTTCGGTTGTTTTGCTTTCTAAGAATTCTGTTATCGCCTTTCTCCAATCTTCATTCTGCAGGTGTAGTATGGGCTTAGGTGCCTTAGATGTCTCCGTAGTTGCCGAAGACTTCAGGATCTGGTAAAAAGTGTTTGGTGGCAGTGGCAGGTTATTTGCCGTAGCTTTTGCCAGTTCATCTACCTCTGCATTTTCTGATCTTGGGATGTGCTTCAGGGTGAAGCCCTTGAATCTCCGCTCCAAATTTCTGACAATGGATAGGTATTTGATGAGTTCTGGCTCTCTTGCTGTGTATTCTTTCTCTACTTGGCCAGTAACCACTTGAGAATCTGTTTTGACTGTCAATGTTTTTGCCCCTAGGGCCTTTGCTTTACTGAGCGCTAGGATCAGGCCTTCATATTCTGCTATGTTGTTTGTTGATTTGAACTCTAGCCTTGCTACGTATTTCAGTCTGACGCCGGAGGGTGCCGTTAGGACGGTGGAGGCTCCTGCTCCGGCTTGTCCCCAGGCTCCATCCGTGTATGCTATCCAGCCTTGAGTGGTTGGTTGTACCTTGGGCTCTATCGAAGGTGTCCAGTCTGCTACAAAATTGGCTAGTGCTTGTGATTTGATTGCTATTCTGGGGACATACGAGATATCAAACTGTGATAGCTCTGTAGCCCATTTGCCTATTCTGCCGGAGGCTTCTTTGTTTCTGAGCAAGTCTTGCAGTGGCAGCGATGTTGGAACTGAGATTTCGTGGGCTTGGAAATAATGCTTTAGTTTTCTTGATGCTATCAGCACTGTGTAGGCAACTTTTTCTACCTCAGTGTAGTTTAGCTTGGCTTCGGATATTGCTTCTGAGATAAAATAAACTGGTTTTTGAGTTTTGCCTGATTCTTTTGCTAGCTCGTGAACTAAGACTGCACTGACTGCATGGTCGGAGGCCGCCACATATAGCAATAGGTGGCTGTCCGATTCTGGGACAGAGACCACCAGTGAGTTTGCCAGATACTCTTTCAAGTTATGAAATGCCTCCGACTGCTTGGACCCCACTCAAAGTTGTTTCCACCCCTCAGGGCTTGGAAGAAGGGGAGGCTGCGTTCTGCTGATTTTGAGATGAATCTGTTGAGCGCTGTTATTCTTCCCGTCAGCTTTTGCACTTCTTTCTTGTTTTTGGGTTCTGCCATTGTCATTATTGCTCTAGTTTTGTCTGGGTTCGCTTTGATGCCTTCGCTGCTTATGATGTATCTGAGCATCTTCCCTTTGGTGACTCCAAATATACATTTTTCTGGGTTGAGGCGGAGGCCAGCAGTTCTGAGGTTGGCGAAGGTCTCCTGTAAGTCAGAGACATGATCATCCTTGTTCTTGCTCATGACCACTATGTCGTCGACGTAGGCTATGATGTTTCTGTCTAGTTGTGACCCCAAAACTTCCTTTGTCATTCTGGCAAAGGTTGCTCCAGCATTTTTGAGGCCCTCCGGCATTCTGGTGTAGCAATATGTCACTACTAGGGATGTGTACATCAATGATGCTCTTCTTTTGTCACTGAAGACTCCAAAATCGTCACATATATTATTTTATGACGAATTTGTGACGATATGGTATTCGTCATTGAATGCGCATCATATTTTACCTACCATGACGAAACATCTATTTTCGTCATAGATGTGCATTTGTTCTATGACGAAATGGCCGTCGTCATAGAAGTGTATTCTTTCTATGATGATCTATTTTCGTCATTGATATAGCCCCTTTTTCGTCATGACTTGCCGTCTGTTAGGCGGCCAGACGACGTCTGCCACGCTGGCAGCTGACGTGTCTTGTCCACGTGGCGCGTCCACATTACAGGTGACGTGTCTGACCACGTGGCAGCTGACGTGGCCAGTGATGTGGATGGTCCACGTGTCCACTTTTTATTGGGCCACAAGGCTTGCTGTGATAGGTTCTCATTTTCGTCACTGAAGTAAATAGAAATTCGTCACAGAATCAATTACCAAATCATCACAGAAAGGTCAGATAATTCATCAAGTGCACATGCTGATTTCATTACAGAATGCAAATAATATTGGAATGACCAAAAGCTTCCATAAATTAACAGATCCAGTATTCCAATGACCAACAACTTAATCAATAATTCTAAACTCGGTTCACATAACTCACTAGACATCACATTTGAACTACTAGTTTCATCTCAGTTCACATTAACATCACAGGAAATAATAAAAAGTTGCCAACCACCAGCAACATAAGTTACTACATAAACAAAATCACCAGCAGACCCCTTGCTTAATGAACCAGCAGCTACGAGCAGCGCTCATGTCGAAGAACCATTGTTGATGGCCAAGATATGCTTGAGCAGCGCATTGTTCTCCTCCATTGCCTTGTTGTTTATCTCTGTCAGCTTCTTGTACTCCTCCATCTCCTTTTGTGTCCTCGCCAGCTTTTCCTCAGCTTGTTCACTTCTCTTCCTGAGTTCATCGATTTCACCTTGTACAGCAGCCGTAGCTTCAGCTGCTAGTTGCTCCCGAAGCTCGCTTTCATTTGATGATGATGATTTGGAGGATGGCACTGGTTTGATGCCAACACTCTTTAGGAAAAGGTTTGAGCTGTTCTGGGAGAGCACCTGGGACACAACCTGCACACTGGACACTGCTGTCTCACCTTCAGCAACAGGTTCTGTCCTCAAAGCTTCCATATTTGACTGAAACAGCAATGACCCATCATTAGTTGATACTTATTGCATTAATTTGAGCAGGAAATATCACACAAGATGTATTTAAAAAAATAAAAACCTATGCTAATGCTACGGCGACTTTCGGTAGTACAAATCAAACATTCAAAAGATAATATATGCATCGCTAACAAAGCATAAATGTGGTATGTTTAAGATTCACTAAAAATCAACGATACATAGAGTTAGATATATTAATTAACACTAATCTCATTTGAAATACATTGATACCTTTCACAGCACACACTGAAAGAGTTAGAACTACAATAAGTATATTTTCTGTCAATCGTCTTATCTACCCTACATACAGAGGCCTAAATAAGCATGTCTTGGTGGCAGTGATCGCCGTGGCAAAGGTTCAGCGAGGTGTGTGCAAAGCACCTTTCTACCAATATCTTGTCTGCAGCTAGAGCATGAAATGACCGATATACCATCTTTCTTTGGCTGATGCTACATCAACTAAAAGCTTGATTGATAGCGCAGTTCAATCTGAAGCAATGTAGAAAAGTAACTGCTTGTAGACAGTGTCATATAGTTGTTCTGAAGGGCAAAGCAATGTCAATTTAGTGGAACAATATAAATTGACCTGTCAGTTTAGTGAAACAGTACAAATTAACCTAGCCACGAACGGCCCAAGCCAAATCACCCTAGTGAAAAAGTACAAATGAAGTGCCCTGTGGATTCAAACCGCTGGCACTGACCTAAGGCCGAGATCTTCGACTGGAGCTGATCCGGCTCATTCTTGCATGGCCTCGGCAGCCTCCTCCACCCTAAGCGTCACCGTGGTCTGGTTGTTAACATGCATAGTTAAGATGACAGAAAAAAGATATGACAGAAACTGTTGCACGGTTAAGATGAAAATGCATTGCATTTTACCTATGGGATGTATATTAGTTTGCCAAGGTGAATCAAAGAGCTCACAGTAGACCAAGTGCAGTATAATTTTTCGGAATTTTATTCATGCTGCACCAGGCCAAGCAAGTGCAGTAGTAACTACACAACCATCTGAAGGCATATGTCGCTGGTAAGATGATAGACACAGTTCTGAAAGAGATCTGACAATCAACAACAACAACAAAATTATTAAAAAGCAAGGTACCTAAGTGAGCTGCAAACATACTTGATCAGGAGCTCTTTTAATTGGCATTGCAATGAGATCATCCCTAAGCTTGATGTCATTGTCATAACCAATTTCCTCAATACAGTCCATGTAGCTTCCAAACGACCTTTTTCAATATTTAGGGCATGCAGAAAAAGGAACCCAGTCAAGGTAAGGCCGCTTTCATTTATGCCTTCAGGCATCTTCTCCTGAACAACTCTCTTGACTCCTGAAATTTCAGTAGGCTGTAGAGGAGCACTAAAACATCAGACCTGGAAAGCAATAAGAATAAGAATCTCAGCATCGCTAGAAACATGCTAGATAGAAAGCATGGTAGCCTTCATGAACACAAGCCTGGAATTCATTGAGCTATCCACCTGACGGGGTATATTCTTTTCTACCAAGAAATATCCACCTGACTAATCCATCACTATGGTGGCATGGTAAACTTTGCGAGAGCAGCAGAGAGCGAACAATGTTTCAGCAAGTGGGAAGGTGATTGAGTTACAACCGGCATAAATGCAAGTAAGTGATAACTAGGATCATAACATATTCTGAATGGAACAGTAGAAACATGAAATGTTGTAACAATAGGAAAACGTTTGTCATCATTCCGATATTATTACATTGACTGTGGATACGTGGTTCTTAAGGCAGTAAGGTGAGACCTACATCTGTCCCTCGTGTCAGTGCTCCTTCCCTCAGTCTATGTACCATGGATACAGAATTACGGATACACAGATACGTCATTTTTCCAAATCTCAGTACAGGGATATGTTTTAATATTTTTTGAAAAGTAAATAATGGGCCTGCTTGGTTGGCTTCCAGTTTTCCCACCGGAGCCGGTCAGGATACGTCATTTTCCCACCGGAGCCAGCAGGGATGGCAGTAGCTCGGGTTCTTGGCCTTGATGGCCCCCTCCCTCCCCTCCCACTCTTCTTCGGTTCTCCTTCCCTCCCTCTCTATTTGATCATGGCGACAGGGACGCCTAGATTTCCAGCAAGCCTTATCGCCTAAGCGACACCTTAAAAAAACATGTGTTCGATGAATAATTTCACAAGTACATGCAATTAGGGAGGGATTTTGATTGAAGCCTAATAAACTTGCCGAACCAAACAAAAATATGGAATTGCGTATTGCACAGAAGATTTGCATTCATATGGAAGAAAAGAATGATAATGTTTAATTCTTGAATATGCTATCAATGAAATTAAGAAGGGAATCCTTTTACTTTGTAATAACGAGACTATGAATTTACTCACTGAAGAGAATCGCTAGCAATGTCTGATAGGAACTTCTGGGTGGCAACAGCAACCAGTCTCGTTCTGTAAAACACGAAATCAGATTATGTGTGCAAGAAATCAAGCAATTTGTGTTTTTAAGTTTTAATCCATGGCACTGATCAGATCTCAGCTTACTACTATCCATCAGGAAGAGAGATTGGAAAGAGGACGAGCACTCACAGGCGAAGGTCGGGGCACTGGAACCCACTGCGGCCGAGGTAGTGCTCCACCAGCTCATCGGGAATCTTCCGCACCACCGAACTAAGCATCAGGGCTAAACCGCTGACAGAAAAGTAGAGAAGGCAAGAGGGAAGTGGCGGCACCATACCGTGGGGGTGTAGTCCATGAGGGTTGAGAGGAACTCGGTGAGCGCAGCCTCGTCGTCGTGCCGTCCGTCCCCCCCTCCACCCACTCCCAGACCCATGCCCCCGCCAGGGCCTCCTGCACCGCCGCCGCTGCTCATCATCCTGGACCTCACGCCCTGCCGCCTCACTGCCCCCACCGCGCGAGCAGCTAGTAAGATTCGAAGGGTAAAAATCGCGAAGATCGCTAATAAGAAGGGGAGGAGCGGCGCTCACCGTGGGAGAACGCCAGCTGGCGGCGACCTGGAAGCTGCGATAGGTGTCACCGACGAAGACAGCAGCTCGCGGCCTGCAACTGGATGTCTGGACCCACTTGTAACAAGAGGCGGGAGCCCGAATAAATGACGAGGAGAGGGGCGGCGCCGACGAGGACGGGGACGGGCGCTCGCTAGGGTTTGGTCGCGGCGGGGTTCCCGTGCTGGCCTGTCGGGGACGGGGCGAAGTCGAGGCGTCGCGCCTGGTGGAGGGCCCCCCGCAGCGAGACGCGCGGCCGGCGGTGGTGCGGGCGTCGAAGAGGGCCGGAGCTAGGGGCACGTCAGAGTTCATTGCGGCTGCGCATAGGGTTTGGGGAGGATTCGACGGGTCCGATCTGAGAGAGAGAGAGAGAGAGGAGGCGGCGCGTGTTCTTGGCGGCGCGCTTGTCGAGCCCGAGGGCCAAGCGAAGAAGGCGGCGGCGAGAGAGATGGGGAAGACGAGGAAATAGACGGAGGAGACGAGAGAGTGACCGGGGATGAGAGAGTCATTGGGGGGAGGGGGTGGGATGCTCGCGGCGCCACGGACTTGAGTCCTTGGTAAGCTACGTTGTATATTTTTCGGTCCGTGACCTCTACGTTTAGGATTTGTTTTTTAAATGTATAATTTGTTTTTTAAACATGTACCAACCTCATAACTATAGAATAGCTTTGCGACACAACAATGCACAAGCAGCGTGTTGAAGAGTTCAACTCAAAGGGTCCGGAAAATCTCTAACAATGAAGCTAAAAGGAGTTCTTTTGTTTCTTCATGTGACATCCCCTTAAAATCAAAACTACTAAAATAATTTTGAGACACCAAATGATCTCAAATGAAAATTTGATAAACATCAAAGTTGTAGAGGTCACGAAGATCTACAACTTTTATTTTGGTCATCTTGTCATTTGACAAAATTTGAACCTTTCCAATTTGAAATTTTAAAAAATAACAAGTTCGAACCAAAATTTGAGACCCAAAATGATTTCATCATAAAAAGTGATGAATACCAAAGTTGTTCAACTCATTAATATCTACAACTTTTATTTTAGTCATCTTGTCATTTAAGAAAATTTGAACCTTTCAAATTTGAAATTTTGAAAAATGACAAGTTCGAACCAAAATTTGAGACCCAAATTGATTTCAACATAAAAAGCGATGAATACCAAAGTTGTTCAACTCATGAATATCTACAACTTTTATTTTGGTCATTTCTTCATTTAACAAATTCTTAGCACATATTGTTCACTAATCTTACACATGTCTCATATAGTTTATAAAACCTTACGAGAGATGTGTCACATTTGTGAACAATGTCGTTACCACTTTGTCATATGAAGAAATGACCAATACAAAAGTTGTAGATATTGATGAGTTATTCAACTTTGGTATTTATCACTTTTTCAGCTGAAATCATTTGGGGAACCAAAATATTGTCTGAATTTGCATTTTTTTGAAATTCAAAATTTAAATTGCTCAAACTTTTCATATGTATATATTGACAAAACCAACAAAATAAATTTATAGAGAATGATTTTAGAAAAATTTAGGAAAAAAAATCATCAGATTTGGAGTTAGTATGACGAAGAAAAACTAGTTACAAAGTTGACCCACAGATTAAAAAAAGAAATCACACTGTTCACTAAGATCATGTAAGGATCATCTATAACAGTGTGATTTCTCTTTTTAATCTGTGAGTAAACTTTGTAACTAGTTGTTCTCCCTCGTACTAACTCCAAATGTGATGGTTTTTTTTCCTAAAAATTTCTAAAATCATGCTTCAGCATTTAAGTTTGATCAAACTTGGATGTGACAATGTTTTACACATTTTAAAATTTGAAATTTGAAATTTGACAAGTTCAATCCAAATTTTCAAACCATAAATGATTTCATATGCAAAAGTGATGAATACAAAAGTTGTTCAACTCATCAAGATCTACAACTTTTATTTTTGTCATCTTGTCATTTGATAAAATTTGAACCTTTCAAATTTAAAATTTTAAAAAATGACAAGTTCAAACCAAAATTTGAGACCCAAAATGATTTCAACATAAAAAGTGATGAATACTAAAGTTGTTCAACTCATTAATATCTACAACTTTTATTTTAGTCATCTTGTCATTTGACAAAATTTCAACCTTTCAAATTGGAATTTTTGAAAAACAACAAGTTCGAACCAAAATTTGAGACCCAAAATGATTTCAACATAAAAAGTGATGAATACTAAAGTTGTTCAACTCATTAATATCTACAACTTTTATTTTAGTCATCTTGTCATTTGACAAAATTTGAACCTTTCAAATTGGAATTTTTGAAAAACAACAAGTTCGAACCAAAATTTGAGACCCAAAATGATTTCAACATAAAAAGTGATGAATACCAAAGTTGTTCAACTCATTAATATCTACAACTTTTATTTTAGTCATCTTGTCATTTGACAAAATTTGAACCTTTCAAATTTGAAATTTTGAAAAACGACAAGTTCGAACCAAAATTTGAGACCCAAATTGATTTCAACATAAAAAGCAATGAATACCAAAGTTGTTCAACTCGTGAATATCTACAACTTTTATTTTGGTCATTTCTTCATTTGATAAATTCTTAGCACATATTGTTCACTAATCTTACACGTCTCATATAGTTTATAAAACCTTACGAGAGATGTGTCACATTTGTGAACAATGTCGTTACCATGTTATACGTTTAGAGAATGATTTTAGAAAAATTTAGAAAATTGATAGAGAATGATTTTAGAAAATTTTAGGAAAAAAAATCATCAATTATCATGTTATACGTTTACAAATAGAAAAACATGCATGCCTTTATCACAAAACGGCGAGTGCTCCAGTGGTAACGCACCAACATGTCTAGCAGCAAGTCGCGGATTCGAATCTCCCTGCGTGCGCTATTTTTTGGCAAAAAAAAGGGAGGCGGAAGGATGCAGGTCCACCTGGACCGTGTGGGCCACGCTGCCCCACTTGTTCGCCGCCACATCCTCAGGCTGAGACCCGCTGGTGGGACCGCATCGCCACGTCTTTGAGGTTGGGACCCAATGGTGGGACCACATCGCCACATCCTCGAGGTGGGACCTGCTGGTGGGACCACGACGCCATGTCCTCGAGGTGGTACACAAGCCAAACGATCTATGACGATTTAGTTTTGTTGTTTTATGACGATTCTTTTGTTTTCATCATTATTCTTCGTGCCAAAGCTCCGTCACTTGTTACTTATGACGAAGCTGGAAATTTCATCATAGAAGGCGCTTGTTCTATGACGAAATTTGTAAGCGTCACGACTGAATCGTCATTGATGAACACATTTCTAGTAGTGTGTCCCGAATGGAGTGGTGAAACTTGTCTTGTCTTCATCTTCTTTTTCATCCAGATTTGGTGATACCCAGAGAAACAGTCGAGGAGAGAGAACCTCTGGCATCTGGCTGCCTTGTCGACGGAGGCATCTATTCTTGGCAATGGGAAAGGGTCTTTTTTGCAAGCTTTATTAAGATCTGTGAAATCTATGCACATTCTCATTTTGTCGTTCTTCTTTGGTACCAGTACTACGTTTGCAAGCCATTCTGAATACTTGATTTCCCTGGTGACTTTTGCATCTAGTAACCTTTGCACCTCCGCCTTTGCTGCCAGGATCCTGTCGTCCGACATTTTTCTCTGTTTCTGCTTTCTTGGCCTCATGTTTTCATTGATATCCAGTTCATGCTGTATAATGTCCCTGCTGACTCCCTGTAGGTCGGTGGCTGACCAGGCGAAAGATGTCTTTGTTTTTTACTAGAGTTTCCTTGAGCTCTTCCTCCTCTGCTTTGCTCAACTCTGAGCTGATTGTTACTTTTCTGTCTGGTAACTCCTTTTCTAGTGGGGTCACCTTTGTCTCTTCTTGACCTGCCATATCTGTTTTTCCTCTAGGCATATCCGGAGGCTCTAGTTCTTTGTCTACCGACTCGATTGCATTGATGTTTCTTTGGCCTTTGTAGATTGCTTTTTCTATGTTTCTTGCTTCTTTCTGGCTGCCTCGGACTGTGATAATACCATGGAGTGCTGGTATTTTCATGCACAGGTAGGCCATATGTAGGGCTACGTTGAATTTAGTCATGAATCCTCTGCCCAAGATGGCATTGTATGGGTAGTACAGATCGACGACGTCGAAGGTTATGTACTCGGTTCTAGCATTTGCTTGGGTTCCAAACGACACTTGGAGTGAGATTTTTCCCAATGCTTGTATCTGCTTGCCTCCGAATCCTATCAAAGGGGATTCGGAGGGCTGTAGTTGATTTCTGCTGAGCTTCATTTGGTCGAAGGTATTTGCAAAGATGATATCTGTTGAACTGCTAGTGTCAATCAGTACTCTGCTTATCTCCCATGCTGCTATGTTGGTCTTGATTACCATTGCGTCTGCGTGAGGGTAGCTCTCTAGCTGGAGATCTTCTTCTGTGAAGGTGATTGGGACTCTGGACCAATCTGTGTATTTTGCTGGGCCTTGGACTGCTACGTTGTTTACCATGCGGAGGTGATCCTTTTTCTGTTTTTTTGTTTGAAACTCCATTGATGATCCTCCAGTGATTGGTAGTATCATGCCTATTGTTGGTAGCGGTCCATGGGGGTTGACTTGGTTTTCTAGGTTTGGCTCATTTTTTGGTGCTGGTGGTTGGTTGTGAGGTGGCGGTGGATGCAGTTGCTGCATGTGGTGTTGTTGCGGTGCAGTCTCGAACCTGATTTGGTTTTGTGCCGGTGGGTTTGTTTCGAGGTAGGTTATATGGGGAGATTTTGGGTTTATGTAGGTCAGGCTTGCCTCCGACCTGTAGTTACCCGTCGGAGGCTGCTGCGAGGGCGCTGACCGCCATGCTGGTAGGAAGTTTGGGTAATAGGCAGAGGCCAGTGTGGAGGGATGTATTTGGGTTGCGTTTAGCACTGGGTACATTGGGCAGTATTGCTGGTGGCCAGTTGTGTAGGTGGTGTTAACCTCTCTTGCGCTCTGCTATGTCGGAGGTTGGGCAGTCTGCTTGTTCTTCATCCTTTCCTGTGTCTCTTTTGGTGTTGTGCCCTGCGTTTTTGCCGTGAAAAACGCAGTATGGCCTGCGTTGTTTCTGGCTGTGGTTTTTGTTCCAGTTTTGCCTTGGTAACCTTGCCGACCTTGGTTCCTGGTCTGGGTCTCCGGCCATGCTTGCGCTTCCAGTTGCCCTTGCTCGGGGTGAGGTTGACCCTCGATGCTGAGCACTTGCCCCTGGCCTGGTTTCTGATTTGATGCATTCTGGTTATTATAGGTTTTCTGGGAGTTTTTGCTGGTGTTGTGCTGTCTGTTTTGACCCTGCTCCTCCAGCCTTTTCCGGAGGTCATTATCTGATTTGTAGTATTTCTCGAACTCGTCGTACAACTGTTGTATGGATGTTGGTTTCTTTCTTGCTAGGTGTGCTGCGAATGGCCCGATTCGGAGGCCTTTGATCGCTACTTCGATGGTGATCTCGTCTGGGACGTCCGGAGCCTTTGCCTTGAGATGCACGAATTTTTGGAAGTAGTCGTGTAGTGTCTCTCCCTGCATTTGCTTGCACTAGAATAGATCTGTGGAAGTCAGCAACTGTGCCGTTAGCCCCTTGAAATTTGCCAATATCTTGTCCCAGAGGTTTTCCCAAGAATAGACTGTGCTTGGTTTGAGCATAGAATACCAAGCCAATGCGTCACCTTCGGCTGCAATGACAAATGACTTTGCCAAGACGGCGTCGTCTCCACCGGTGGAGGCTACTGCTGCCTCGTAACTCATAATGAACTGATGGGGGTCTGTCTTGCCGTTGAACTTTGGTAGTGTGATTGGCTTGTACGCCGTTGGCCATGGTGACTGTTGTATCCCTTCAGAGAGTGGGGACTTGGGATCGATAGGCCTCCGCATCACCTGAGATGGCATCATGGTCGGGCTGATCACTGGCGGAGGTGTTACTGCGGAGGCTGGGATTGCAGAGGTTGACGCTAGTACTGCATTATGCATACTTAGCATCTCAGCATGTAGGACTGCCAACTGCTGCCTTATTTCTACTGCTTGTGCTGACAGTTGAGTAGCTTGCTGATTAGCTGTGAATGCTACTGCCATTCTGTCCCTCTCTTGTTGCGCTCTTTGCAACTGTGCTTGCAGCTGTTGTAGTTCTTGCTCGAGTGTTGTGCCTGAATTTGGCTGGGCCTCCGGATCTTGAATCTCTGGATCTTGGGGTTCCGGTGGTTGACCCAGGGCATCTGCTCTGGTATCATCCTCCACTGGCGAGGTTGCGTAGGTGCTACGAGTGGTGCGCCTAGGCCTTCCTCTCTGACTCGTGGTCGTTGCTGCTCTGGTGGTGGTTTTTCTTTTCCCTGCCATTGTTGGTTTGCCTTGGTGGTCGTGGGTTCGGGCCCCACGGTGGGCGCCAATGTTGAGACTGGCGGTCTCAGACAATGCGGAGGCGGCGGAGACCTCCGCCCACTAGGCGCTGCCCTCAGGCGGAGGCTCGGGAGAGAAGGCACGACAAATGGGTGTGTAGGAGAATGGCACACAAAACTAGGGTTTCATTAATTCATTCACCCACGCCTTCACTGTTACATGTGTTCCCTATTTATAGGACTCAACTGCCTCTTGACAGAATTTATTACAATGCCCCTCAACTGCTACAGTACATTCCTGGAATATTCCGCCACCGGTCTTTCGTTTGCGGGGCAATCTTGCCATACTGTCTTCAAGTAATGGGCCTCCATAAGCGGCCGGCCCTCCGTGCCACGGTCTCTGGCCCAGAGGCCTGGGTTCTCGACGCTGGCCTTCGTCTTCGAGGGCGCGCAGCTGCCTACGCGAGTCTCCACCGGTCCGGTCGGAGACCTAGTCCGGTCGGAGACCTCGTCCGTAGGTCTCCGCCCGGCCGCGCGGGGGCCAAGCCACGGGCACCCGCGCTTAGGTGCCAGATCTCCGCCCTTAGACGGTCGGAGACGCCTAGGTGACACCTCCGCCTCCGGAGGCCTTCGCCACCCGCTGAGGCCGTGTTACAACACCCATCACCATCTTCTTCCGCGAATCATCAACATTTCCTTCTTAGCTTGTACAGCCAACAGAGGCCACCAAGCTGCTCCTGCGATCCTAACTCAATGTCCGTGTCCATGTCCATTGGATTTTCTTAGCTCGTACAGCCAACACACAGCAATGGTGTCTGTTGGAGACTGACTCAAAATGTCCATGTCCATTGGATTTTCTTGGACTTAGAGAGAGAGAGAGAGAGAACAGGTTTTCGGGGTGTTTGGTATTGCTCCCCTCCATGTTTTTCACCTCTGCTTCACATTTTTTCGCCAAACGGTTTTAACTGCATGCACTCTGTTCGAGAAAAAAGGTTGGAGTTGTACGAGCACCTAAAGGAGTGCTCCATAAACTATAGGTTTTGGTGGAGCTGCTCCACAGTGAAATTTGTGGAGCAATCCCAAATATCTAGCACTACTACAGTAAACTTAATGGAGGCGTGCATTTTTTATTTTTGAAGGCGGGCAAAGGCAACCACCTCCATCAAAAGGCCACGGATAATCCGTGCATAACGAAGGCGGTTGCCTTGCCCGCCTCAGTTAATCAGTTAACGGAGGCGGGCGCCTTATAACACCCGCCTCGGTAAATCGATAAAAAAACAAAAAAAAAATCCAGGCTCGACACCGACCCCACTCTCAGGCCCAACGATGAACCCACTTCTAGGAACGCCATGCCGTCGCTGGTGGTCGGATCCACACCCCTGCCGCCATTGGTTGCCGAATCCGCGTCGGTGGTGGCCGGATCCGCGAGCCCCGACACCGGATCTAGCGGATCCATGAGCCGCGACGCCGAATCCGCGAGCCTCGATGCCAGATCTAGCGGATCCACGAGCCCTGATGCCGAATCCGCAAGCCTAGCCCTACGCTCCGCCGCTGAAGGCCCCGCGCCACTGTCTGAGGATGGGAGTCGTGAGCTGCGCCGATGTCAGAGAGAGACGAGTGCCTCCACACTACTACATAACGGGTAATCACCGCCGTCACTTTCACCGCCGGTTCGTATTACAAAGCATTGGTGAAATAATTTTCACCACCGGTTCGTGTTATGAACAGTTGGTGAAAAATTGGGCGGTTATCACTGCTGGCTAGTAACACGAACCGGTGGTGATAAACCTATCACTACAGCCGGTTTGTCTAACCAACCGGTAGTGATGGTCGACCCATTTGTACCGCATGTTTGAGGTACAAACCGGTGGTGAAAATCATTTTACTAACAGTTCGTAATGCGAACCGGTGATGATGAGTTATGCTGCATCATAATAAAATTCATAACTTTTAAAAAAAAGTCGGATCAAACAAACTTTGTAGTTGATGACTTTTTTATTTGAAATTGTTTACGGTCCTAGAAATATGTTTGAAGCTCTTATATTTTAAAATTCAATTTTTTTGAATTATACAAACAACCTCAGATGAAAAATGATGAAAAGCAAAGTTATAGATCTCGCTATGATCTACAACTCTGTAGTTGACAACTATTTCATTAGAAATCATTTAGGGTTTTAAATTTCTATCTTAAGTTCAAAAATTTTGAAATTCAAATTTTGGAAATAACCTCGGATGAAAAATCAACCAAAACCAAAGTTGTAGATCTCAATGACTTTTTCATTTGAAATCGTTTGATGTCCCAACAGTATGGCTGAAGTTTAGACGATTTGAAATTCAAATTTGTCAAACGACCTCGGATGGCAAAACCACCAACATCAAAGTTGTAGATCTTGATCAGAACAACAACTTTGTAGTTGATGACTTTTTTATCTGAAGTCGTTTAGGGTTCTAAATATTTATTTTTAAATCATGAGAAGTTAGCATTAAAGGAATATACATGCTGTATGAACACAAGTGACTTAGGGGCGGAGTGGTTAGAGCAGCAACGTGTGACAGCACAGGTCTCAGGTTCGAATCCCATCACCGCGCAGCGCGTGAATTTTAGCACGAAAAATCGCGTGACTTGTGACAATGGGAAATCAAATTTTTTTGCTACTTTTTTATTCAATTTTGGAATTTCTGGTAATGTGAACCGGTTGTGATAACTTTGCATCACGGCCGGTTAGGAAACTGGTGGTAATGACAATGGGCATCACCGCCAACTTTCACTGCCTAGAGCCAAAACCATCGAAGAAGGGGATCTGGAGCCAGCGGTGAATACCTGTTCTGTAGTAGTGCTAGAGGCCCCGCCCCGCCGCACTCGCAAGCCGCCACCGCGGCCTGGCGTGAGCAGCCTGCCGGGGTGCGAGCGCCTCCCACAGCTTCCAGACAGCGCCCAGCGCGAGAGGAGAGAGGGAGCGCCCACCGGTGAGAGATGAGAGAGAGGGAGAGAGTGGGCCATGCATGCACGAGGGAGTCGAGAGGGAGAGAGCGGGCCATGCATGCGCGAGAGACGTGAAAGAGACGAGCACCTCCTCTCTTGTGAGGACCGAGCCGAGAGAGGAGAGAGAGTGTTGTGCGGCGGCGGGTGAGGGAATGAGAGATGGCTATGGATAACCCGAATTATATGATGTATCTATGAGTGTCAGGCCGAGATGGGCTGCTTGCTAGGCAACCATTTTTTTGGAGGCGGCGCCTCGGTTACTGTCGATTAACCAAGGCGGTTGTGTTTGGGCATCCGCCTGGCAGTTGTGTTAGGGCAACCGCAATATGCTTGTACGATCGGAGGGTAAAATCGTAAAAGATCTTCTGTGTGTAGAGTAACCTATAAAAGGAGGGTGGGTGATCCTATGTAAGGATGATTAATTCCATTGAATGAAACCCTAAATCCAAGTGAGTCTTGTTCTGCTTGCTCCTTCTCTAAGGGCCTTCGGCGTTCCGAAGGTTCCCCCCACTACCTGTCGGGAACCCCTTGATTCCCAACACAAACTAATATAGGAATGACCAAAGGGTAGTGCTTACACAGCGCTCAATATAATGTATTCAAAAGCTAAATGGTGGTGCGGCTACCACTACATACATGTACGCAAAGCCAGATTCCATTAGTTGGTAACCACTAGCTTTTGTCTTCCACCATAAGATGCCTACCCTAAAAATAATTAGATGATTGTTTAATAATTTCTTTAGCCTGCTCCACCTTTTGCTTGACGTTTCGATAATGGACAGGTTACCCAAGCAACCACTAACTCGCTTGTTTCTACTTTTTTTCCCGTGTTACACAAGTATTTGTTTGAGCTCAAATGTTTGCTTTGACATAGATAATTGCATGCTCTATCTATTTTTTTCGTCAACTTTCTTTTTACATTTTTAGGGATGCTGCTATGCAATCTCATTAATTTGGGTTATTGCACCGTACCTGAGTTATTCTCATGCTCCATCGGATACAACCACCAATGGATGCTGATGCCAGTCTTCATTCCTCATGCGCCCATGGATGCATCATGCATTGGATGCTTAATATATTGTGTAATAAACTATCCCCAGAAAAGAACCAATTGTGATTGGTCGATACAGACAAATCGAGCAGTGATAAAACATAACAGTGTGAAGACACAGACTTGATGAGCCCCTCATTATGTTTTTGAAATTGAAACCAATCAAAGACTCATCAGTCCTAATTAATACCCTTTCGCTCTCTCCCTCCAGCTAGTGGCCGCTCTGCTGACGTATATGTGATCTCTTGCTCTCAGACCAAATCTTGCTTTGCTTCATCCTACCTCAGCTGCAATGATTTCTTTGTACTGTGCGACGAGAAAGCATGTTTGTGGCCACCTCCACGCTACGGCACGCCTTTTCACACGGTGGCTCAGTGCTACTTTAGTACCTGTTTAGTTTCCAAAATTTTACAAAATTTTTCAAGATTTCTCGTCACATCAAATTTTTAGACGCATGCATGAAGCATTAAATATAAATAAAAAATAAAACTAATTACATAGTTTAGACGAAATTCGCGAGACGAATCTTTTAAGCCTAATTAGACTATGATTGGACATTAATTACCAAATAACCACGAAAATGCTACAGTACCATTTTCCAAAAAATTTCGCCAACTAAACCCGACCTTTAGCATCCGGGGCTCCGGTATGGGATTAATAATCTAGGACGCCGCACGCAAGTCGATCGAAGCTGTCACGCGCTTTCCTGCCCACCTTGCAGTGTTATTACCACAACCTCCTCCTTCCCTGAATCATCAACATTTCCTTCCTAGCTCATACAGCCAACACAAGCCAGCAACCAGCTACTGTTACCCTTGCGGGCAAGAACCTCAAATTGGAACCTAAATCCATCTCGCAGCTCCTCCTTTCATCACTCACCCGCACGCTACAATCCAGCTGTAGTATCTGGTTGGTCAGGTCGACCATGTCCATGGCGATTCTTGTCTAACCATTAACCAGTAGATCCTGTTCCACGACCAAGAACGAACAACACCGGCACCGCCTCACCGCTTCCGGCGATTGCTCAGCTCGTCGGCCCCAGGTTCGTTTCCTTAGCTGTTATGTTTCTGCAGCTGCTTATGCGTAGCTAGATCTGCGCATATAGTGCCCACTGTGATGTAGTTGTTACGTTTCTGCAGTTGTTTATGCGTAGCTAGATCTGCGCATATAGTGCCCACTGTGATGTAGTAGTTACATTTCTGTAGCTGCTTATGCGTAGCTAGATCTGCGCATATAGCTGCCACCGTGATGTAGTTGTATGAATGAACGAGAAGTTAATTAGTAGTAGTGCCGCGATGGCTGCAATAATAGATGGCATATCATTGAATCTTTGATGTATAAAATTAAAATGCCATGTTGAACTCAATATCTGTTCTCATTTTGTTACAGCAAAAACCGAAGTTCTCAATCATGGCCGGTGTCCTAGATGCTTTGGCGTCCTACATCCAAAACATGCTCATGCAGATGGCGGCAGATGAGGTGCATATGTTGCTTGGAGTGTCCGGTGAGATTGATAACATGGACATCAAGCTTCGGGATCTGAAGAACATCCTTGCTGATACTGATAGGAGGAACATCACAGACCAAAGTGTCCAAGCATGGGGGATAGAGCTAAGGAATGCTATGTATGATGCCACTGACATCCTCGACCTGTGCCAGCCCAAGGCCATGGAGCGAGGCCAAAGGCATGATGTCGGATGCTTCAACCCGTTGCTCTTCTGCATACGGAATCCCCTACATGCCCACGACATTGGAAGCCGCATCAAGAACCTTAACAAGAAGCTAGATGACATCATGGCACGTGGTGCATCATTCAACTTCATGAACCTTGGTACTTATGAGGACCGTGGAAGAAACGTGGTATCATATCCTTCTGGTACCCGTGAGACGTCAGGGGGGCTTGATGAATCTGGTTTAGTTGGTGAGAAGATCGAAGAGGACACAACAAATCTAGTAGAGATGCTAACAAAGAAGTATCCAACTGACGACGACAAATCCAACAAAATAATCATTTTCTCTATTGTGGGAATTGGTGGGATTGGTAAAACCACCCTTGCTCAAAAGATCTTCAACAGTGAAGTCATAAAACATGAGTTCACGAAGAAAATATGGTTGAGTGTCAACCAAGACTTCAACAATACTGAAATGTTAAGGAGAGTTATTATCGAAGCTGGTGGAAACCACCATGCTTGTGGAAATTCGAAGGTGGCACTGGAACAGACTCTAATAGAAGCTTTGAAGGGACACAAAACCTTATTAATAATGGATGATGTCTGGGACTACAATATATGGGAAGGTGTGCTTAGAACTCCCTTTGTCAATGCCATGCTAGCTCAAGGTAGCCGTGTGCTGGTCACCACAAGGCATGACATAGTGGCACGTCAGATGAAGGCTGAGGAGCCCTACCATCGTATTGACAAACTTGGGCTTGAAGATGCATGGTTTCTGCTCAAGAAGCAGGTACAAGTTAATCCATACATTAATTACTTTTCTTTAATTATGCATTTTGTTTTCTAGCTGCATCACTTTAGTTTTGCTTCTATCTTAGTAGTGGGAACTAGATTCTGTGTCCTGGCAACAACTTCTATTTTTCTTATTTGTTTGAACATCTAGTTCTACGGTGGTGAACTCCGAAATATATTATAAAGAAACAAAATGCCATACTTCCATATGTTAGTATTGTAATATCTTGCATATGCAGTCATGCAGACTCCACATAGGGCAGGTATTCACATATTTTTTGTTAAAGCAATTAAAATTTGGACATTGTATTACACTTCCTCCTTTTTTTTAAAAGAACTTGAGATCTGTAGGTTCGATTGGATCTGTCATGGGCTGTACCGTAGGCAATACCACATGGCGAATTAGCAACTAAATTTAATTCACAAACTAAGGCAACCATAATAAGTCTGTTTAGCACTATGCTTTTTAGAGTAAAATAAAAAAAATGGTCTTCGAACTTATTCTGTATGATGTCATCTGGGTCCCTAGACTCTCAAAATGCATGAACTGTGAGGTTAGCAAAATTGTCTTTGGATGTAATGTAAGTCTCAAGCTCTTATAATGCTACTTTCATGCCCCCCCACACTTATACTAGAGTATCAAGATCCCCAGACTTGTCACGTGCTATCATCCAGTTCTAAATGAGCCCTAACACACTATACATCCTTATGTGGCAGGCCACAATTAATCCATTTGTGGTTCGGTATTGACCAGTAGTCCAACGCGAGGGTATGTATGTCACACGTATTGGGCTGCTGCACAATATCAGAGCGAGAAGAGAGAAACAAAGAGAGAGAGAGAGAGAGAGAGAGAGAGAGAGAGGGAGGGAGGAGGAATCGAGATGGTGGGCCAAAGGCCAACATATATGTGTGGTTCCCATGGGTAGAGACATATAGATGTCTTCGACCATATATATCCCTGGTTTGTGGGACGCAGCGACCCTATTTCTTTTCTGGTTGGGGATGGATGCGATCAACCCGTTTTCTGTTTGGTCTTAAACATAAAAAGTGGGATCCGCTACAGACATATGGGGCCCATTTGGCAGTTTTTATTCTTTCTCTTTCTCTCTCTTTCCCCAACCGTAGCCGCCCAAAGGGCTTGCAGCGCGACACCCTACGCCTCCTCCTGGTCAGATTGGCCCCCATGCCCCATGCCTCCTGTTTCATGTGGTCCCCCGAGCTCGCACGTAGTGGCTCTTCAGAGGTTGCACGGCGGCGGCCTCCCAAGCTCGCGTGCGGAGGCTCCTCATATCTCGCGCACAGTGGCGGCCCCTCGAGGTCACGTGTGGCCATGGCCCCCCGAGCTTGCGCGACGGTGGCCCCCGGCGCTCCTCTTCTTGGTCGACCGCCCCTACGTGCACCTCCTCTCCTTTTCTTCCTCGCCAGCAAGCGGGCTCGTCCCACCTTGGGCGACCCCCGTCCGTCAAATATCTGGGGACTAGGCAACCCGCATCTCACGGGAATATTCCCATGTGGGATGTCCTCGCCCCATGTGGCCTCCCAAATAAACACCACTCATCCTGGAGCCATCTTGTCCCGTCCCTGCTTGTCCTTGCATCCAAACACACAGATAATGTTCCACCATGGCATGCCAAATTGAGGAATGGAAAAGGTCTAGGTCTGTTTGGATGTGGATGACATCGTGTTACATATTCTAAGGCTAGAAATAATACTTTGATGAGTAAACTCTGTGGTTGGTCCTCCAACTTGTGAGTTGTGTCATCCCGGTCGCCAAACATAAAAAGTATGTCATTCCGGTCTTTAAACTTTGTTTGTGCCTCATATTTCGTGCAAACGGGTATGGATTCAGGGCCCCGTGCAGAGAAAAGACTCGCTTGCTTGAAAATAAAATATTAGCGGGGGTTATATACAAAATCAAACAGATATTTAAATTGCACAAATATTAACAAATTTCATGAGGGACTATTTTTTTTAAATATCTTCTTCCACATTAGAAATGCTACATGAGTTCATCTCGCTGTCAATGCCGCCACTGCTGCCGGGGAGCGCGAGAGCGTGAGCCATGGCCATGGCTACACAAGAGAGCTGCCACCACCGCTGCACAAGCACGAATGTGAGCAACCATCGTGGCCGCATAGCCGCCGTGGCTGCGCAGCCATACAGAACTGGGGTACTTAAATAGTTTAAGGATCTAAATGTGCAATTTTATATTTAGTGATATGATAGAAGACGTAGTAGTTTAGGGGCCATGGGTGTAATTTACTCTATAAAAATATATTATTCTCCACTGTACGAATTATCATATGACTGGAAGTATACGTGAGAAGGCATCGCATATGAAATTGTCTACAACAGCATTTTTAGTATTGATTTTTCAACGTGAACCGGGTGGAAGCGTGCTATAGCAAAGAACCCACATATACCAACGCAAAACTCTACTAAACTGGATGTGCCTATTGGGTGAAATTTAATGAAGAGTGGGCCTAGAAACTACGAATAGAACTAGTACCACTTAGAATATTAATTATTTTGGAACAAAATTTGAAACTAATCCAACCGCCTTTGTTGGGAGGAGACTACTACTGCTTTGAACTGTTTATTTGTATAGTCATGCACTGGGAGATTACATGCTGTCACTTGTAATTGAAATAATTCTTTCTAATATTTTTGCTTGGCCATACCTTAATGCGCCCCTTGTAATGAATATTTTTCCATATTTATTGAGTTATGTTTTCTTGAGCACTGTAGTTTTATTATACAGAATTTATATTGATTGGTAGTGAATCATTCCAGTGGGTTCAGAATTGACGCAGTGGTAGCTACAATGCACACAATGTTGTATTAGCTGAATAATAGTGCTGATTTTGCTAAAGATTAGGAAAGGCCGTACTTCCAAAGGTGATAGGAGCAAAGAAGTAGAAATTCATCATGAACATTGCTAGTGAATACTTTGTTGCTATTGTCTCTGAAGCAACATTCGTGCCTTTTTTCTTTCTTTTTACTTAGTTGCACATGCATAAAGTATAATATATAAAAGGCTGACCAAAAATTATGTGCTAGAGACCGCGCATAGGTTTCTTTCTTGATGTGTTTTGCCTTGACAGGATATTACGACACTGCACAATAAATTATTCTTTGTCTAATTAGCCTAAAATTCTTGCAGGTTGTTACAGACGTAAATGATGAGCCCCAGGTTGAAATACTAAAGGATATTGGAATGAGACTTGTTGAAAAATGTGATGGTTTACCTCTTGGGGTCAAAGTAATGGGAGGTCTCCTGCATCAGAAAAGGATAAGACGAACCGACTGGCAAAATGTCTTAGATGATTCTCTATGGTCACTATCACAAATGCCTAAAGAGCTAAATTATGCAGTATATCTTAGCTATGAAGATCTGCAGCCTTGTTTGAAGACTTGCTTTTTGCACTATTCCCTCTTTCCGAGGGGCACACAGTTTTCTGTTCATGACATTGTTGGCATGTGGATTAGTGAAGGATTTGTTCATGGAAATTTACGTGACCTAGAAGAAATAGGAAGGGAATACTATGATCAGTTAATACAGCGGAACCTTATTGAGCCAGATATGAAGTATGTTAATCAAGCAGTTTGCAACATGCATGATATTGTTCGGTCATTTGCTCATAACATGTTGGGAGATGAAGCACTCATAGCTCACAACAGTAAAATTGTTATTGACAAACTTAAATCGCAAAAGTTTTTTAGATTATCTCTCAAAAGCAAAGGATCAGAACAACATGAATTGGAGTGGTGTTCTCTCCAAACACAAACATCACTGAGAACACTAATTTTAGTTGGTAATATAAAGATTAAGCCAGGTGATTCGTTTGTTTCTCTTTCAAGTCTTCGAACACTACATTTGGACAGTGTAAATATTGATGCAATAGCCGAATCTTTGTATAAGCTGAAACATTTGAGGTATTTGTCAATACAAAACTGTAATACATCCAAGTTACCAGAAGACATAGGCAAGTTGAAATTCTTGCAGTACATTAGCCTTGCTGGATGTCAGAGTTTGGCTAATCTTCCTAGTAGCATTGGATTGCTACAAGACTTGAGGTTTCTGAGACTTGACCGGAAAAATGTAAGTGTTATACCAAGGGAATTTAGTGGCCTAACTTCTTTGAGGAAATTATATGGATTTCCAGCCCACATGGACTGTGATCACTGTAGTTTGGAGGAACTGGGGCCTCTCTGCCAGCTAACAGTTCTTCATATCAGATTCTTGGAGAATGTAGCTTCTTCCTCATCTGCTATACAGGCCAAACTTGGTGGAAAGAAACGCCTAAGGCATCTCTCACTGGGTTGCACCAGTAGACCTCGAGATGATGGCCTGTTGGCAAAAGAGGAAGAAGGGATCTCTGAGAAAGCCAAGAGACAAATCGAGGAGGTTTTTGATGAGCTCTGCCCTCCGCTTGGCTTAGAAAACCTTGAAATTGAAGGGTATTTTGGTGAGCGGCTCCCAAGATGGATGATGCTGACAGCAGTTACGCCCCTTCAGAGCTTGAGGATTCTAAGGATGGATGACTTGACCTGCTGCACAGAGCTTCCTAGTGGCTTGAGTCAGCTCACCTGCTTGGAGCGTGTACAGATTAGTAGGGCCCCAGCCATAAAGTGTGTTGGGCCTGAATTCCTACAACCAAACAATCAGGTAGGTGTTGCATTTCCTAGATTGCAGAGGCTGTACTTTGGGGGAATGGTGGAATGGGAGGAATGGGTGTGGGAGGAACAAGTGAAAGCCATGCCACTCTTGGAGGAGTTTACACTCAAAATGTGCAAATTGAGCCACATGCCTCCTGGCCTTGCCTTCCACGCAAAGGCTTTGAAGAAATTATACATATATGATGTCAAGAACCTAAGGTCTTTGGAGAACTTCACTTCTGTTGTCCACCTCAATGTGTTTAGGAACACTGACCTGGAGAGGATCAGTGATCTACCGAAACTGCAGAAGCTCGTCATCGTCAAGTGCCCAGAGGTGAAGGTATTGGAGGGCATGCCTTCACTACAGAGACTCAATCTGGAGGATTATGCCATGGAAACAGTCCCTAAGTATCTGCAGGATGTGAACCCAAGGTATTTGCAGCTAGATTGTTCCTTATCGCTGCTCACTGCCATAGCAGCAGGGAAATCTGGTCCTGAGTGGGACAAGTTTAGCCACATCCAGCTAGTCAAGGCCTATGCAAATGATAAAGGCAGTCCAAGGAAGTGGTATGTGCTCCACGCAAGGGATCCTTTCCGCTTTGAGACAAATATCAGTCGCTCTGCAATTGCTCAAGGTGCTTCATCTGATATATTTTTATTTCCAGATACCGTGTTTGGCTTGGTCTGTTTTCTTGGTTCCCTCGTCTCGATTCCAATCTCTGTATCTTGTGCAGCACGCAACCGCCGGACGTCGTGACGAGCTCTTGCTTCGCTTGCAAAATCTGAACCTGTGGATGCCGCGATCTCCAACCTTTCTCGCCCTCGTGATGATGAGATGGATTTCAGCTTCGTTGATAATGCAACAGAGTCTAAGGTTTAGGAAACAGGACCATTGCTGCTGAACTCTGCCGAAGTGGAAGTTGATATTATCGGTGGTCAGGCTTTCATCGATGTCGAGGATGTAGAAGAACTCCGAGCAATGACTGCAGCTAGCAAACTCCTGGCTGACGACCCTTGAACACAACATAGCAGGGATTCATTTCAAATCTGTACAACCCAAACATATTGCCTTAGTTTTCACAATTAGAATGTCAGTGAACAAGTGGTAGTGATCATCATTTGCATCAGTAGCAATATGTGCAGCTAAACATTAGTGGCATCAGTCATGTGAATGATGGACACAAAACAGTGATGTGGCCTAATACATTCAAGAGCCATGTAGACATCATTGGCATAAAAAAATGGCCTTAGATATGTTACAAGTTCAAAATATCATAAGGACTCACGGGTGGCACTAGAGCATACGGAATAAAAATATAGAATCAAGCGAGCACTGGACACAAAAAAAAAGTTTAAGGTACAAGCAAAGGTCCTGTTTGTTGTATAGACACATAGGTATAACGAAGCAAGCATTTGACAATTAACAGGCCTCGTTGCACATAGGCATTTTGAGTAAGAACACTGAACATATGCAGAAAATCAAGACATCAACAGAAAACGAACCAGTGCCACCTCCTAATTCTTTTCATCATCATTGGCCTAACCAGATCTCCAACGCTAAAATGTTTCTTGTACACCTCATGTCGAAGCAAGGACAAAAATAATGAAGCAAATAGGAAAAGGCAAGAAAGGATAACTGCGGCTCAGATTTATCACATCTGCCACCGTGCTACACCGGGAAAGCTCCGCCGCCTAGACTATAAAAGGATGCCTGAGCCACCACAGCACACCGGAGATCCTCCGCTGCCGACACCGTTGCTACCACCGCAAGTCCAGTGGGCACATATTTGTTTCCACTTGCAGGGGATATCCAATTTAGGTCAAATAGTAGGTCATCCACACAGAGAATAGAATACAATAATGACTCCAAAGAGATAACAACATATCCGGACATCTAGCGCAATGGTAAAGATGTTCCATTCATAGTCCCGGTCTCGGGCTCGACTCCCAGGTATCATACTTTTTTTAAGAAATTAAACCCCGGCAGCACCCATGGTACAAATGACACGCAAGCGGTTGGGTCTCACAGATTAAAACGGCCACAGGACCCATGGTAAAAGGTACACGTAGAAGGAAAAAGGACCACGCGATTTTATGACAAATTGCACGCATCATGGATGAGTAACTGCAGGTCTCACAGGTACATGTCAGATGGAGAAAGGTCCCATAGGTACATGTCGGATGGAGAAAGGATGGAGCGAAGAATTTATGATGAATTGCAAGCGTCACGGATAAGTAACTGCAGGTCGCACATGTACACGTCGGATGGAGAAGAGTCCCATAGGTACACGTCGGATGGAGAAGGGTCCCATAGGTACACGTCGAGACTTTATGACGAAATAACATTCGTTGCAGTTGTAAAACCGTTCGTCACGGATGAGTGATCGCGGTTCCCACGGGTACACGTCGGATGGAGAAAGGACCGTGTGGAGATTTATGACGAAGTGTTGTTCGTCACAGTTCAAAAACAATTTGTCACAGATGTGTAATTAGTTTAATGACGAAGTTCTGTTCGTCACAGTTTCTAAAGGAGATCGTCACATATAAGAAGGAACTGTCGCGCGAGTGATTGTAACGAAACCCTGTGGTGTTCTATGATGATTTTTTGTAATGATATCGGCTTTCATCATAGATGGGAAGGGCCGGAGAATCGTCACCAATGATCCATGACGGAACAGAAATATTCGTCATAGAAAGCAATCTTCTATGATAGTTTTAGATTCATAGTTATGATTTTCATCATAGATGTGCAGATTTCTACTAGTGCAAACCGCTGGCCAACCCATCTCCTTGCCGGGTAGTTGACCCTATGGGAACCCTTAGGATGGTTGTTTGTCTGGAGACAGGTCATACTTTGTTTCAGCTTCCCTTGGGAAAGATCCTCTTCCGTCATGAACACATACTAGTGACTGTCTTGATAGACTGACTGGGTAGCTATTGCGATGGAAGGAAACGCCTGCGGCTATAAGATGTATGTTTTTACCTGGAACAACTACTTTACTTGGGATCGCCGATCCGCCGATCATGCCACCCGCCCTCCACCGCTAGCCGCCTGCCTCCGCCGTCGTCGCCGCTGGCTGCTGGGTGTCGTGTGAAGCTAGGGCCTAGGATTTCGTTCGCCAAGAGCGTAGAGAAAACACGGGCACGGAGTCGGAGTCGAGTTCGAGTGCCTCCATGCGCGTGTGGGAATAGCAGGGGAGGAGGTGGTGGGAGCGCGTCCTTGGGCCTCAGCTAGAGAAAATGGGCCAAGGGGCAGCGCTGGGCCTTCGATGGGAAGGGAAAACGAGTTGAAATTGGGCTGAATTGTCTGTACAGATATGCAGTTCACTGTATTTTTCTTTGTTTCATATATAGACTTGTGTATACAGTATATATGAATTTTTTTGTCAATTTTTTTTTGGATATTCAGTTGAATACCCTTGAATACTGGTTGACCAGCTCGCTCCTGATGGAGTGGAATGCAGAAGTTAAGGTGCTGCAAAGGATTAGTCGTATATGCTCAAGGTCTGTCTGCCGATGATAAAACAAGAAGCAAAAGAGAGACCCGAGAACGTCATTTTACTGTTGGAGAGCAAGAACAACAGTCCGCAGAAGATGCAGAGTCAGGTCGATCCAATGTTCAGCTTTTGAGAGTCTCCCGCGCTGCGTTTACAATTCAGTTTGAGAGTAACTATCGATAGTTTTGTGTCGTTTGTTTGTGACGTCGAGGCTTTCTCTTGTTGGGTGGTTGCACCGTTACATCGCATCTCATCTTATCTTATCTTATCTTATCTTATCTATATCTATATCTATATCTATATATCTTATATTTTTAAAACCCATTAACAATTTATCTTGTCATACAAAGTAGCCACAGCAGCATCCACTAGAACAACCTACTAGCACATACAACTATCTCGCCATGCAAAGTGTACACATCAGCATCCACTAACACATCCAACTAACACATGTCATTATGTCTTCATTTAAGCTATTTACATTAACAAACCATATTATTTACTAACATATATATTTAGTTATCCACATCAGGATGCTAAAATTCATCCACTAACGTGTAGTATTATGATATTTATTTATTCATATTAGTAAATATAAAGAGTATAATTTCACATGCCATTATTCTCGCAGCAACGCGCGGGACGTTTTTCTAGTACTCTTATAAAGCAAAATCCACTAGCTATTTATCTTAACATGCAAGCTATCCAACTAGACAATGCACTATCCCATACAATTAAAATCCACTAAACAAAACCGCATTACCTATTTATCTCAACATGCAAGCTGTCCAACTAAGCAATGCATATCACATACAATTAAAATCTACTAGCACATGTAACTGTAATGTCCACGTCAGTAAGACAAGCATTTTGTTATCCATGTCATCATACCATGTAATCCTCAGTTCCCGCAGCAACGCGCGGGGTATTATTCTAGTTTCATGTATCTTGACGCCGAATGCTAAGCTGGGGGAAACCTTTCGATCAAAAATTTAGAATCCTAAATATTCATTTTATTCTTTTTGATTTTGAAATTCAAAATTTAAAAATTCAAACGGCAGCAATATAAATCATGTCAACATCCAAAATCATTTGAAAATTGTAAATTTTAAATTTCAAATCTAAGACAATAAAATGGATATTTAGGACTCTAAATTACTTCTGGTAAAAAAAATTATCAACTACAAAGTTTTATATGGTATTGACAGTGTCACAACTGAAAATATTATTTTAATTGCCACGCATAGTGTCACAACTGGATGTGTCATCTAGCAATGACAATATTGAGCAATCTCCATCAATAAAATACCAATATTGAAGACTGTTTTATTTGCAGTAAATTTATCGGATATCTGATTAACGAGGAAGCTCCCAAAGTCGATGACTTCGATCGACGACTCGGTGTATATTCTAATAGCACCGCAATGGCAACAAGTGGCTACCAACAAGACGTACTATATCCTCAAATTCTCATTTCATCCAAGTTCCTTCACACATACGCGGCATCCATCTCGTTGTGGCAACCGATCTAGATGCCACGAGAACTGAGGATGGCCGCGGCGGCTGGCGCCAACGGCCTCTGCGACTCCGGTGATCTCCTTCAAATCCCTTCTCCGACTGATGACCAAGCCTGAACTCATAGTCAAGGTGATTGCAGCTTGGGTGGTATGGTTCATCCTACGGCAACTTCAGAGCATTCTGGGCCCCATGCGCCGTCGCTGGAGGCAGTCGTCCAGTACGGTGCGATGGCTGCTTAGTACCTTCCCACTGTTATCGCGTTCTACACATCCAACGCCGTGCAATCGTCCCCTGCCACTGACCTCAAAGTTGCCCTCAGCTTCGGCTGTTCTTTCTTGCTTTTTGCATGTGCCCGAGGTGCGGTTACTATGACAGCCTTCACTCTGGACGGTGCTCCACTGATACTCCAGAGCTGGCAGCTGCTGCCATATCTTCTCTACTTTACTTGGCAACAGTGGGCTTGGATTTGGTTGGACCGTCAACCGACGGTATCAGAAATTTATAATATTCTTGTATTTGCTGCCCCGGCGATTTATGTTTTGCTTGCTAAACCACGATCGCGGTCAGCCATTTTGGATGAGGAGACCAAAAAGTTTGCTGATTACACGATGCGCGAGTCCAGCAGGTCGTCGTCGTTACCATCGCCCTTGTTCCATGGCGATGGCGATGTAAGCAGCAGACTCCTGCACCACCCTAGATTTAGACATCACTGTCGGTTTAAAAACCCCCTTCACTGCCGGATTTTGAACCAACAGTGGCATACCAGCAGTGATGGGGGGTTGACATCACTGTCGGTTCTTAAAAACCGACACTGATCTACTGGCAACAGTGTCGGTTCCTGGCTCCACCCGACAGTGTCTAGTTGAACAACACTGCTGGTTTGTAGTCCCAACCAACAGCGATGGTTGCTTCAAGAGTGTCGGTTCTTGGCTCAAGCCAACAGTGTTGAGCAAGTCTACACTATCGGTTCATGGCTCAAGCCGGCAGTGTTGAGCAAGACAACACTGTCGGTTCATGGCTCAAGCCAGCAGTATTGAGCAAGACAACACTTTCGGTTTGTTGATAACCGGCAGTGATGGTTACGACAACAATGCCAGTTCGTTGCTAACCGGCAGTGATAGCCTATTCGTATTTTATTGTTTTATAATTGATTTTAATTTATATTTTTTCGTGGAATCGGGTTTCGCTTTATATACGCTACGTAGACAATAGGTCCATCAATATTAAACATTACAAATGTTACGGTTACAATTAATGTTCTTATCCAGATCTTGATCCCTCAAAATAAAAAAGAAATGTTCTCAGACTTCACAGATTGTACAATGCTTCTCGGACTTCGTACAATAATCTAACGAGCCGCTCTGGGCCATACTGGTCCTTGTACTTCACGGATTGTGCAATGGAAAATACTCCATCTTTTTTCAATACCTTGGCTAAGATGAATTTTGCGAGCTCCGATTGCAGTGCGACGATCTCCATGTCTAGCAGCCTTTGGTGGTTATATTTCTTGTACTGTCATTCAAAAAAGATTATATCGAAAGAGGAATAGTAAATCATTTTGTTGAATTATTAACAGACATAAATGAAATGGGGATTATACACACCAACTTATCGGCTTCTTCTGATTTCCCGCCGATGTAGTGAAGCATTGCCCACGTTACATAAAACCCGCATTCATTGTTTCCCGCTGGCAGTGATAGGTACTTCTCCTCCATTTCGACAACCTTGAATGGGACATGTGTCCCACCGATATGTCTTCTTCGGACACTGAGCAACATTAAAGGGAGAAACATTAGAAAGCGGTATGTGTGATTAGAAAATAATATGTTATTAGGATTGCTTACTAATTCAACACTGCCACCACTGCATCCAGATGATGAAATTGTTTTTTCTTTGAGTCCCACACCTCGATCAGATTTTTGGCAAGATTAACACAAATGAAGACGAAATGGTTGCTGCAATCACAGAATCCTAATTATTGAATAATCTTAAGAAAAAAAGAAGCATAAAATCAAAAGCCGAGAACACATACTCGCAGTTGTAGGCTAGAAGTATGTGGGTTTTCTTCTTCATCGTGAATTTGTCGAAAATAGCAATCAATCTCTGTTTCAGGTCCTCCACGTCACATCCATGGAAGCCTAGACATGTCCTTTCATTGACTCGCAAGGGGTCTAAGAAGCCTATGTAATCCCATTTGCTTTTTAGAATGCAAAATTTTGCTATACAGCTACATAAAATCATGGGAAGTGCTCAAAAGTTAACAATTTGTGTCTCGAGAGAGTAGTTAATTGTAATATCGTGCGTGTAGGGTACTTACATAGTCCACAACGTCAACATTTGAACATCGAGAGAGCGTTTCTGGTATAGCTGGAACAAGCACTCCCACTCGACATCGAACTTCTCTTCTTCAGGATAATGGAAGACATGTGGCAAACGGATAATAACCTCAAAACCAAAGTCATCCGTCTCTGTTGCTTGAGCCACGTAATATTCATATAACTGGCGCATATACGTTGCTAGATTTTTATACTCATGATTGGGAACCAAAAGATTACCCCTTTCATACTTCATTGCCGGTGTTCCCGTCCCTTGTACATCATAATAGATGTTCGCGGCCTCTTCCATGGTTAATCATGGGTTGTCTTCGACGTACTTCTGTATGTTTCTTAAATCTTTATTGTGTATTTCTTCGTCTCTTGTTGTAGCGTATTTATTCTTTGTTTGCCTTTCGAATTCGGACTTCAACAAAAACAAGGGCAGCGAGGCATAGAGATTGAAGAAACTAATACAATCTTCCTTCGAGATGTGTGCTATAAATTTTTCTTTCATCAAGGAGGTAACGCTGCCACTGAACGGCCTTTTTCTTTTCTGTTGGTCGACTTTGGGAGCATTAGCGACCGAATCCAAGGACCTTTTCTGTGACTGCGAGGATGTCCTTGATCTTGTTTTGGGCTGAGGTGGAGGAGGAGGAGGATGACCACGAGAATTCTGTTTTCCCGGTGTTGATGAAGATGGAGGAGGAGGAGGAGTCTCTTTTCTCGAGGCTGATGAAGATGGAGTCAGACGAGGAGGAATAGAAGGAGACCTCTGTCTTCTCGGGGGTGATGGGTCCGAATGAGGAGGGGAGTGATCTCTGTTGGGAGATGGGGAGTGATCATCGCTGGTGGGCGAAGACTCGCAGTTGTCCTTATCATCAGAGGACAATTGGTGGTCAAGCTTAATGAAGCACTTGCGCCAGGCCACTTGAGAGCCCTTGTTTTGACCAAGTTTCGGCCTGTCTTCCGCTACGGGGTACTCAATGGGTATCTTGTTATACTTGTTATCAAGTATTCTGTCAATGGTGATGCGAGCGTACCCCTCTGGAATTGGGCGGCCATTAACTGTCCCGTCTCCCGTAGGCCAGGCCTGGCCGAGCGCCACCTTGTCCTTTGTCCATTCCTGACGGATGTACAACTTGACATTGATGGGTTCAGTGATGTCGTCCACCGGATGAGGCAAATTCGCCTCTTCTTCGTCGAGCGGGGTCGATCCGCAGCTCCTGCGACCCCTAAACTGTGGGCTAAAGGCAGTATGAGTAGGGTTTTGTGGTACTCTTTACCCCTTGGACAACAAAATTTGCTCGACTTGCGCTTCAATAGTTGCCTCAATCCGTGCTTCCATTCTATCTTCCATCTCTTTTAGTCGCCTCAAATACTCTGCCTCATGTTCCGCTCTACCCCTCGAGCGGCTCCGGTAAGTGTTAGATTCTTGGGGGAATGCTAGTTTCCAAGGAACAACACCGGTTCCTCTAGTGGGATCAGGGTGCTCCTTGGTTCCGAGTGCTTGGGTGAGCACGTCTTTCTCCCTATTAGAAGTGCGAGTCCCTTGCCTCACCTCCTCAGTTACCTGGGAGATCCTCTAGATGAGTTCGCTCATGGGTTGATTTGTGGAGCTAAAGCTCCCATCCTCGGTGTGCCGTACATTCCTCCCCATATAGTATAATACCAATCTGGCCTCCCAATCGGCGGTCTCAACATGAACGCCTTTCTCAGCAAGCGATCCATCTTTTGAAGTTCTGCTTCAAATTCAGGCATCTTTTTGGCATAGCCACGAGAGCCGAGATGATGAGGATTCGTCGCTTTCTATGAGTTCTCCTTATTCATCCTACTCAGTGCTAAGTACTCCTCGGATAACCTGTATTCCTTGAAATCCTGCCAGAAGTCCTTCTACTTGCTAAACTGTCCACCATCGAAATCTGGCTCTTTATTTTGGAGGACAAAATTCTTGTACAATGTCCCCTTGAAATTCTTGAAGCATGTCCCCATGATTTCTTTTGCTTTTTTCTTGACTAACTCCCTGTCATACTCGGTTGGCAAAGTGAAATACTCTAGGATCTTGACATCCCATATGTAATCCTTCTCACTTTCGGGAACCCTCCAAGGGTCATCATCTTTCCCAATCCACTTCTTGTACCTAATCGGGATGAAGTACCTAACAAGTAACCCGAGGATAGTCTTGTATTTGGTCAAAGCTATAAGCGGTGAGAGTGGATCCCCGAATTCATCGAACTCAGTAATGTGCCAGTGTGCATTCCTACCAACAGGAATCTTTGACACGCCTCGCTTGGATCTGGCCTTCCTGCTACCCAAACCCTCTGGCTCCTTGGCCGGCAGAGGCTCCTACTAGAGACACCAAGTAAGCTATGACCCTCTCAATTGATTAGCGTGTGTGGCTACATAGTCACATGATATGAAAGTTACCTGGCCATCTTGGACATTTTGACCCAGATTGAGTAGGCTGGACGGGGTCCATGGCTGCTTGTTCTCACCGACCTGATTGACACCGTCACTGTTTGTTGGATCATGCGACTCTCCCGTCCTAGCGATATTAGCCGCTTCTTGTTGCCGATCTGTTCTTTGGCGACGAGGTAACATGCGACGATGAGTCATGGCTGTGACACGATCGTGGTTAGTTTTGGTCGTGGACAACTACTAATAGCATATGTTCATATATATATAATATGTGTTTAATGCAAAGTCTAATAATAAGTCCACATACAACAAAGTCAAATAATAGCATATGTTTACCTAGAACAAATTCATTATTTGATTGACCACATACAACAAAGTCCACCTACTGTTCTATGAAACTAAGACTACATCAACTTTCAAATAAGAAAAGCGATGATCATAGCCATAAATAAAAGCATGACATCTTTCCAAGACCAAGGAGCAATTCTCCTAATCTTCACATCTCCGGCGGGTGGCTTCTCTTCGATCTCCAGTGCCAGCAGATGGCCATGGTTTGCATTCATTGGACCATTGTAGGCCAGTTGCCCATGGTTTGCAAGGTAGGCCGAATGACTATAGTAGGCTCTCAAAGCTTCGGCTTCTGTGTTGTATTTTTTGTGCAAATTCCCAGGGTAGCGATTGACTTGTAAATAGCAATCTTTCCAGGTTCGATAAATCCCAGGCATGTGACCAACATGCACTACATACCATGCCATGGTTGCCTATACATTTAAGTAAATTAGGTTGTCATTCAAACATGATGCATTCTTATAAAATTTAATATATTTATGAATAACACACAACCATTGTATAGATAGGAGTGTTTGGAAAATAGCTATTCACGTGCCTCAATAATAGTTGTTAGATGTAGGAAAGATATAAAGAATATTTTTTATTCATTAAAAACCAAATGATGATTTAGAGAGCCAGTTTAAGACTTTTGGATATACTCCTAGAGATGTCTCAGAGTCTTCAGTCTCACTATAAATCTCCCAACCATCGGCGTGAGGTTCTTTCACAAGTATGAGTGCAGGTAAGCATCTTTCCAAATTAGTGATACTTTGATCTGAATCTTACATGGTTGGTAGGGGCAAATATGCATCTCATACTATCCCATGAAAGTGACATGCAAAAACTCATAATAAGATAGGATTGTTGGAAAATATTCCCAGATTAATGCACAAGGCTACATAACAATGTATTACTTGTAATCTTGCATAAGTTAATAATTATGCATCTTTATGCTGATAGCATGGAGAATTTCATGACAAGTTTGGACATATATTAGTTCTATAGGTCTAAAATATATATACTCCATCCTCACATCCAAAAACATTGAGCATCAGTGGCACTACAGACTAGACATTCATGATCAAATTGTATGCTAGCATTGCAATAAAGTAGCAGTAACATAAATTATGGCAAGTAAATTATCATATCAAACAATAAGTTGTAGTACTTGGTAAATGAAAAGCCTCTACTGATTCAAGTAAGCAGCTGTGGGACATTTCATCAGACACGTAGCGGGCAGTGAGCCAGGAACTCACCGTAGGGGTGGGAAAGCAGCTGTCTGCACGCTCCTGAAGGCCTCGGCGGTGGGACAGACAGCGCGGTGCTCCAGCTTGGGGCGGTGGACGGCGTGGCGCGGTGCTCCGTCTTGGCATAGACGGCGTGGTGGTCTGGCTTGGAAGGCCTCGGCGATGGGACGGATGGCGCGGTGCTCCAGACGGCGCGATGCTCCGGCTTGGCATGGACGGCGCGGTGCTCCAGCTTGGGGCGGTGGACGGTGTGGCGCGGTGCTCCGGCTTGGGGCGGTGGACGGCATGGGGCGGTGCTCCGGAGTGGGGCGGTGGACGGCGTGGGGCGGTGCTCCGGCGCGGGGTGGTGCTCCGGCGGCACGGGGGGATGGGTTGGTGCAGGTGGAAATGAATTTGGATAATTTCAACCCACGCCACTTTTATAGCAGTAGCTCATCACTGTCGGTTCTGCTTGTAAACCAACAGTGATGGGGCACATCACTGCTGGGTCACTCCCCAAACTGGCAGTGATGTGCTGTAGCAGTTAGGTGTTAAGTAGGATAAGTTTTCATTTTCTTTCGAACTCCTCCTACTGGCGCAACGGTTAAGACCCCTCAACTTAGCCCCTGAGACTCGTGTTTGAGTCCCAGATGGCCCAAATTTTTTTGTTCTATTTTATAAATTATTAATTTATTTTGAGAAATAGCTCATCACTATCGATTCTACTTGTAAACCGACAGTGATGGGGTACATCACTGCCGGGTCACTCCCCAAACCGGCAATGATGTGCTGTGTCAGTTAGGTGTTAAGTGGGATAAGTTTTCGTTTTCTTTTGAACTCCTCCTTCTGGCGTAACGGTTAAGACCCCTCAACTTAGCCGCCGAGACCCTTGTTCGAGTCACAGGCGGCCCAAATTTTTTTGTTCTATTTTATAATTTTTTTAAGCGGCTAAAGGTCAAAAGGAAGAAGTAAATAACCTTGGCACACATCCTATACTAGCGCAGCGGTTAAGTCTCTGAACTCTGCAGCCTAAGACTCGCGCTCGAACCCGAGGGCTGGCACATTTTTTTTTAATTTTTTATATATCACTGCCGGTTTTCAAAATAAAGTGACAGTGATAACCAGTATCACTGTCGATTTATTCTTATCAATGCCGATTTTTTGAAACCGACAGTGATGTTTATATATATTAAAAAATTTCTTTTATATACTAAATAAATAGAAGCATATGTATTCCTATGTCGAAATGGCCTGAAATTTTTTTAGCAAGCTTGTACACCCAAATTAAGACCCCACATAGGATCTTAGAATTTTCTGATTAGTTTTTTATTTATTATATTTTTCTATGTGCTGAATGAGACAAAAGAGGGTGAATTTCATCTTGGACCCAATAGATTTTTTCATCCACCACCATAAAATTCTTATCCCTAGGGCACATTAGAGCATGTGTAAAAGTTTCGCACCATTTTGGATCTTTTCGTGGGTAGACTCAGTTCAACCTATAATTAATCGGTGTCGTCGTGCGGAAATTCAATTAAACCTCAGAAAGTAGCAAACCATCTCTGAAAAATCCCAAACTTGATGTTTCCTTCACACGTGGCACGTGCAAGCCTAAGAAAAAGTTTAAGACGAATACGACACCGGAATGCCTATGAACCACAGAAACCTTGATAACCTATGTGTATAGTCATGATTCGATGAAAAGGCACATGTATCTATGTGAAGAATGTATACTGCGCCTATATCGAAATGGCTTGAGTTTTTTTTGGCAAGAATGTACACCCAAATTAAGACCCCACACAGGATCTGAGGTTTTTCTGATAAGTTTTTTTATTTATTATATTTTTCTCTATGCCGAATGAGACAAGAGGGTGAATTTCATCTTGGACCCAATAGATTTTGTCATCCACCTCCACAAAATTCTTATCCCTAGGGCACATTAGAGCCTGTGTAAAAGTTTGGCACCATTCCGGATCTTTTCGTCGGTAGACTCAGTTCAACCTATAATTAAACGATGTCGTCGCGCGAAAATTTAATTAAACCTTAGAAAGTAGCAAACCATCTCTGGAAAATCCCAAACTTGGTGTTTCCTTCACATGTGGCATGTGCAAGCCTAAAAAAAATTTGAGACGAATACGACACCGGAATGCCTATGAACCACAGAAATCTTGATAACCTATGTGTATAGTCATGGTCGATGAAAAGGCACATGTACCTCTGTGAAGCATGTATACTCCGCCTATATCGAAATGGCTTGAAAATTTTTTGGCAAGCATGTACACCCAAATTAAGACCCCACACAAGATCTAAGGTTTTCTGATCAGTTTTTTTATTTATTATATTTTTCTCTGAGCCGAATAAGACAAAAGAGGGTGAATTTCATTTTGGACCCAATAGATTTTGTCATCCACCTCCACAAAATTCTTATCCCTAGGGCACATTAGAGCCTGTGTAAAAGTTTGGCACCATTCTGGATCTTTTTGTGGGTAGACTCAGTTCAACCTATAATTAAACGATGTCGTCGCACGAAAATTCAATTAAACCTAAGAAAGTAGCAAACCATCTCTAAAAAATCCCAAACTAGGTGTTTCCTTCACACGTTACACGTGGAAGCCTAAGAAAAAGTTTGAGACGAATACGACACCAGAATGTATATTTCTAGTTGCCCAACAAATGTTACACAAATTACATGCATGACAATAATTAAACACACAAAGTCGTACAAATTAAAATTAGAACCCAATAAACATTAATTACTATTGGATTCGCTGCTGGGTTCGATTGGGCCACGCACACTAACATGGCTCTGTAGCCATATATGGTAATTAATGTCATAGATTATGTATCCGGTTGTATCGATGAAGTCCAATACCAGTATGAGTGCACTCTCTCGTGCCTCACAATACCGAAAGAATGGTCGGCAATAGATGTAACCTACTAAACGACCACTACCCCTGTTAGTAATCCTTATGTAGTACTAGCGTCCTTCTATAGTGAGCTGGTCGAGGTTACCATTGCAGAAGTCCCAATCGTACCTGAGTTGCTCCGTAGCTTGGTCTAGAATAGCCCACAAACCACATGCAGCATAGGTAAGGTCCTGAAGCGCAATCTGCATGTGCGGAGAAAAAGAAAAAAAAAATTAGAGAATGTTATTACAATAATAAACAACAAATAACCACGACTCAGGTATAAGTTACCATTTTACCACATCCGCACGGTTGTAGCTCGCAAACCATTCGCTTGCTTGCGGGACGGGGATATCACCAGCATTCAAAGCAAGTGCCTTGAAGTGCGAGAAATCAGGCACATCATAGCAAACACATTGAAGTGCCTCTAAACAGATGCGCACGGCACTGAATTGGGCGCTTATCACGTCTGAGCTCTGTCTTCCCGTCTCGTGGATATGGTTCCAATGATTTGCACCCCTCAAAGGGATGGAAAAACTGAGTTCACACGTCCATAGCTGGCCACTTGCATTAGATGCCGTGTTCTCGACGATGTCCGAGATAAAGAATCAGCTAAGTGCTGTTCACAGCCAATCTATTGGAGATATAGTCTGCGACATATATGTATGCAACAATGATATTAAACTAATTACACTTATTTGTTAGCATCAAAGAACAAAAGATGTTGGAAAATATTTCATACAATAGCTGGAACAGAGAACCGTGGAATGGCCACATTAGGAGCGAATGGCTCATCGCCAGGGTGGAAACCTGGTTCTTGTGGTGGGGGAGGTCTGTTGTTCATACCACCTGATCGATAAAATAGGAAAAAATATGAACATAAAATATATGCACAAAAAATTCTTCCAAGTAAAATGTGGCAACATAATTAAATATAGATCGAATGCAAGGAATAAGAATATATATAAATGTAGAATGCAAAGAAACATGAATATAAATATAGATCAAATGAATATAGATAGAATATTGGAGAAGACAACATGTCAATACCATTGAAAAATGCAGGAGCCATGACCAAATCACGCAGAGAGTGGATTTCTTGAGAAGTGAGAGTGAAACATGAGAAATAAGACCGTGATAGTTCGTGGGTGGGTGGGATCGATGTATGTGGCCGACGTTGCTCTATCTTCAGTAGCATTCTTCTAGTACCTCTTGTGTGCACCATTTTGGTGGACTACGACGCATAACGATATCTGTGGTTTGTTGTGAGAGAAAAACATTGTATCATGGCTGATAAGGCCTGGCTGAAACCAAAATGCATGGAGAGGCTAGCTCCTGGCCAAGGGCCATTTTATAGGGGCTAGCAGTCGTGGTACATTTTTATTTCTGAACTAAAGTTGTCGAGGTAGGTGGAAGCAGTGTTCCAACTATTGTGGTCAGTGGGAGCACTGTTGGCATGTGAGGAGCATCTGCACATCACTGTTGGTTTTAGTTTAAAAACCGACAGTGAATGGAGTTATCACTGTCGGATTTTAACTCTAAACCGATAGTGATGAGGAATTATCACTGCTGGGTGAATCCTCAAACCGGCAGTGATGTGAGTGTAGCAGTAAGGGGTTAAGTAGGATAAATTTTCCAATTATTTCGAATACCACCCACTGGCTCAACGGTTAAGACTCCGCAGCTTAGCCCCCGAGACCCGTGTTCGAGTCCCAGGCAGCCCAAATTTTTTGTTTCAATTTTATAAATTATTCAATGACTTTGGGAAATTGCTCATCACTGCCGGTTGTACTTCTAAACCGACAGTGATGAGGAACCATCACTGCCGGTCCATTCCTCAAACCGGCAGTGATGTGGCTGAACCAGTTAGGGGTTAAGTAGTATAACTTTTCCCTTCCTATCGAATTCCTCCTATTGCCTCAATGGTTAAGACTCCGCAACTTAGCCCCCGAGACCCGTGTTCGAGTCCCAGACGGCCCAAATTTTTGGTTTCAATTTTATAATATATATGTCTAGACTTCTGATAGAAGGACATTGGGGTGGCCATTCTCTTCCGAGCTACTACTAGTAGTGAGGGATCCACAGCTCCTCAGCGCCACTGGTCCCCAACCAGTTTGTAGTCCCTGCTCGCAATACTCGAAGGAGCCCAGCCCACAGTCCCTAAACCCAATGCCGACTGACATATGGGCTATGGGCTGTGGGCTAGGCTCCTTCGAGTATTGCGAGCAGGGACTACAAACTGGTTGGGGACCAGTGGCACCGAGGAGCTGTGGATCCCTCACTACTAGTAGTAGCTCAGAAGAGAATGGCCGCCCCAATGTCCTTCTATCGGAAGTCTAAACATATATATTTATATCTATATTTAGCTGGTGTTTAAATTCAGAGAGTAAAGTTTAGAAATGATACTTTAGCATATTTGATGAGTTGGCAGAGTATTAATGAGGAGGAGAGAGGAGATGAGAGTTTCATCAGGATCAAACATCCTTCACGGTTATGTGCATAATGATTATATAGTTAACAATAATCTAACTATCTCTAGGTGCATCAACAATGAGGGCCTCATTGTGATCAAGCCATACGTAAGCAGGTTCGTCACCCTCTTGAATGATAGGTAGGGGTATGTTCGCCCCGAATGGAGGCATTTCCTGATAGCCCCTATAGTCTTCAACGTCCGTCACTCCATCGACACCGACAATCTTTCTTTTCCCTTCTAGGACTACTTTTAGTCTTCCTTTTGTCTTGTTGTCCCTTGCATAGAAGACTTGCATAATATCTCTTGCAAGGACGAAGGGGTCGTCTCTGTATGCGGTCTTAGTGAGATCAATGGTAGTGAACCCTTCGCTGTCAGTGTTGATTTTCTTGAGCCGGACCCACTGGCAGTGAAAAAGAGCTGCCTTCAACGGACCATAGGCTAGCTCCCATATCTCCTCTATGAAACCATAGTATGTCACCTGCACGTTGCCGTTTTTGTCGTGAGCATCAAAACGAACACCACAATTTTGGTATGTGCTCTTTTCATCTTGCTTTTTTGTGTAAAATGTGAATCCATTGATCTCATACCCTTGGTACTTAAGATATGTACTCGAAGGTCCCTTGGCTAAGGCATCCAGTTGATTACCCAACTTTATTCCAAGCAAGCGACGTCGCAACCAGTTGATAAATTCCTCCTTATGTTTTTTATCTATCCAAGCCTGTGACCTACTCGGATACAGAGTTTGCAGCGATTGCCTGTGCTCATCAATGTATGGCATCACACCCTCGGCTTGCTAGAGAACAACAAATTGTGCCTGTCTGAAAGAAACAGGGTCGTCTACTGTAACAGATTTCTCCCCAATCGTTCCTTTGCCACGTAGTCTTCCCTCGTGACGAGATTCTGGAACTCCGACCCTTTTGATGTCCAGATAATATGTGCAGAACTCAATGGCCTTCTCCGTTGACCATCCTTCAACCATGCCCCCTTCTGGCCTAAATCTGTTCCTAACATACCTCCTGAAAACTTTCATCAATCTTTCGAAAGGGAACATCTGATGCAGGTACATTGGGCCAAGGGCTCTAATTTGGTCAAAAAGATAAATGAGCAGATGCAATGAGATATCAAAGTAAGTCGGCGAGAAATGTATCTCAAGCCTAACAAGAGTTTCGGCTATGTCCCGCTGCAGCTGCTCTAGCGTGGACACATCAATGACCTTTTTTGAGATTGCGTTGAAGAACGAGCAAAGCTTTATGAATGAGGCACGGACCTTTAGGGGGAGGATACCACGTAGGGCAACAGGGAGCAGCTGAGTCATAATGACATGACAGCTATGGGCCTTCATAGGAACATAGTTGAACTTGAGTTCTCTCATGTTCACTAGCCTCTTCGGGTTCGCACAGTAGCCCGCCGGGACTTTGACTTCATTGAAGAAAGAAATAAGCGCACGCTTTTCTTCCTTCTTCAATGTCCATGACGCAATCGGAAGTTCGAACTGGTCATTCTCTAGCTCCACGGGATGCAGCTCCTTTCTGAATCCCAAGTGTTGCATGTCCAGGCGTGTGGCTAGTGAATCCTTCGATGTCCCCTTGGTGTCCATCAAGGTGTTAAAAGTGTTAGCGCACATGTTTTTAGTGATGTGCGTGGGATCAAGACAGTGGCGTACACTCAGAAATGGCCAGTAAGGTAGTTTCCAGAAAACCGATTTTTTCTTCCAAACGCTCCCATCAGGTACTGCTACTGCATTGTCCCCCTTCCCAAGGACAACCTCCAATTTGTTGAGTTCTTGAAGTATCGCAGGCCCGTCTCGATATTTTGGAGCTAAGTGTTTCTCAATAGTACCGTTGAAATCTTTTCTGCTCCTACGGTAAGGGTGATCCTTAGGTAGGAACCTATGGTGTCCCATATAAACTATCTTTGAGTTATTTGGCGGATTTATCGCATTGGTGTCGTCCAAGCACTCGACACATCCAGTATAGCCTTTTTGTCTTCTCTCCGGACAACGAACCTCGACCTGGCAGGTCAGTGATTGTAGTGATAAGTACTCCCTTGATCGTGACATGTTCCTTTTTGTACTCGTCCCAAACATCTGGCACACCCTTTTCAAACATCTCCACTAGTTCATCGATCACTGGTTCAAGAAACACATCGATGTCATTCCTAGGTTGTCTTAGCCCTTGGATCAGTAGTGGCATCTGGATGTATGACCGCTTCATACAGACCCAAGGTGGAAGGTTGTATATACAGAGCGTCACTGGTTAGGTGCTATGATTGCTTCTAACCTGGTCGAAAGGATTCATCCCATCTGTGCTCAAAGCAAACCAAAAGTGCCTTACCTCTCCACAGATGTCCTTATAGAACATAGTATTGACAGTCCTCCAGTCATGCCCATCGGCGGGGTGCCTCATCATTGTATCTTTCTTACGCTCTTCGTCATGCCAGCGCAACAGCTTGGCTAACTTTGCACGTGCAAATAGCCTATGCACCTGGAGAGCTATAGGGAAATACCAAACGACCTTTACGGGACCTCCTCTGGTCTTGGTACCCTCATCTGATGGCCCTTCCTTGTACCGTGGAGCTTCACACTTAGGGCACTTGTCCAAGTCTTTGTATTTTTCTCTACGGTACAATATGCAATCATTGGAACACGCGTGGATTTTTTCAACCTGGAGGCCGATGGGGCAGATCATTTGCTTGGCCAAGTATGTCTTTTCTGGCAACTCGTTTTTTTTCTAGGAGCATTTTCCTTATTGTACCTAACAACTGATCGAAGCCTTTATCGCTCAATCCGTTTGTCGATTTGAACTCTAACAGCATGATGTCGGCTTCTAGTTTGCTCATTGGACAATCCCTATACAATTGTGTTTTGCCATCTTGTCTCATTTTCTCTAGCTTTCTCAGCTGTCTTTCACTAAGACATCCGGTCTCTACATACGTAGCAGCTGAGAAAGGCCATCGTTATCCTCGGTGTCGTCAGCTAGCGTGTTCCTAAACACATTGTTAACTGTGGCCATAGGTTCCGTGTTGACACCGGGTTCCTCATCACCGTCGTGGATGGCTACGTCAGGCATGTCCACGTCATCATTGTTTTCCTACAGAACATTCACACCAACCTCGCCATGCATAGTCCATATCGTATAGTTTGGTATGAACCCCCTGGTAATCAAGTGCGATCGTATAGACTCAATTTGACGAAAGTTCCTTTGATTATTGCAATCTTTGTATGGGCAGAAGACAGGGTTCCCATTCCCAGCATGGGCTTTGGCATTGGTGATAAACTGGCTGATGCCATGCATGTACCGCTTGTCCGTTCAGGACAGATGCATCCACTCTCGATCCATCTCTGCACAAAAAAATACTGAGATAGTAATTACAAAAAATTAATAAGAAATCGAGCTTCATGAACAACAATTGTAGCTCGAAAGTACCATTTTTGGAAAACATTATTGTACACTAATTATTGGAAAATTGAAATTGGTAGCCCCGGCCCTGTAAATTGAAAATTATAGTAAAAACAATTATTGCACAATATTGAAGAACAACTACTCTACTCTACTTCTAAGAACTAATTATAGCATTACATACTAATAATGATGATCTTGACCACCATGGAATAATTAGTTAGGAATTTAAATATGTTCATAGACACCAACCGTTTGGATGATGGATGGATTCACCACAATTCGAGCCTTGCACAAATATCCAATTGGAAAAGTGCTCTCTGGAATGGAGAAATAACTAGAATGAGAATCAAGCAATGTAGCCATCAAAACGAAGCTAATTAAGCAACAAAATCAAAGGAGTGGATGTTTGTTACTAACCTTAAAGCAAAAAGATCAAGCCATTCTTTAAAATCCAAGCGCTCGCTTCATGGTGAAGAGCAGCCGCAACAATGGAGAGAAGGGCCCAAACGTGCGTCTCTATTCTCGGGATGGAAGAGAGGAGGAAGAAGAGGACGGCTGCAGCCTTTTTGTGCTGTAGGCTTATCACCGTTGGTTCTTGGCTTGAACCGACAGTGATAGAGCCCAATCACGGCCGGTTTGTGGCTTGAACCGGCAGTGATGAGTGGCTGCCAAAACATTGCCGGTTCAAGCCACAAACCGGCAGTGATGTGGTGCTTCACTGCCGGTTTTAGCCCAGCCCCAATTATTTTCTAATTTTTGAGCTCATCACTGCCGGTTCTCACAAATCCGGCAGTGATGAGGCCGACAGTGATGTGCAAATCTGGCGTAGTGCTGTATGACCACTGCAGATACCCCTTTATGCAGCTGAGAGATGGAGGGTGGATTAAATTCAGTGATGTGCTGCAGCTGCAGCAACGTGACCGGTTTCCAAGAGATTGTGCCGTGGATCCGGACATTTGCCTCTCGTACAGCTTCTGCCGCCTTTTGGCAAGGCGCTTCTTCGGGTTCCCTTGCCCGGAGGAGGGAAACGAGCAGGTGCGTGACTTTGTACTGACGGAGCTTCTGGCAGACTGGAACAGGGGATTTACCATAGTTGAGGTGCAGTTCGCTCTCCTTCACGACTACTTCTTCACCAACTATCACTCCAACATAACCTCTGGCTTGGTGTCTGTTAGGCAAGGGATGGGAGTAGCCTTGAAGGTGTCACTGCTCTTCCTAGTTGGTTATGCTTTGGGGTATATCTAAAGCCTTGTTTAGTTCCACCCCAACTTCCAAAAAGTTGCTATAGTACCTGTCACATTGAATGTTTGCGGCCTGTGCATGGAGCATTAAATGTAGACGAAAAGAAAAACTAATTGCACAGTTTGGTGGGAAATTGCGAGACGAACGTTTTGAGCCTAATTAGTCCATGTTTGAACACTATTTGCCAAATAAAAACAAATGTGCTACAGGAAACTACGACGGCTCTGATGTAGTATTTATAGCTGCCTTTGCTGTGCCAGTACTTCTCATGTATATCGTGATTGCGCAGCCTGAATATCCTCTTCTGCCAAGGCACTGGCATCCAATACGGAATGTCTTCCTGTATTACTCTACAGCTACGGGCACTGCTTCTAGTCCTTCTGTCATTGACCACTTTCACTATGCAGCTCCACCTCCACGCAGTCAGAGTTCAGGACAGCGTGAAAAGGTTCCTAGCTCGGACTATCAAGGAGATGAATTGTCACCAACCATCTGCCCGAGGTCACTGGATGCTAATCATAGGTACAACGGGAGTATGCTGGATGATTTGTCATGGACCTGCAGGCAAGAGACCCTCACGGACGTCATCCTTATGTGGCACGTTGCGACCTGCTACTGCGACATGATGTCCGAGGAGACACTGGAGGAGGATGTGCCCCATCAGACACTGCAGGAGGGCAGCACGTCCCAGTCACTGGAGGAGCTAGCCGAGTACTGGATATCGTAAACTCGCTATGACACTGTCGAAATACTGTGCGTACTTGGTGGCATTTCTTCCCGAGCTACTCCCAGAGCACTCTCTGACAGTGAAGGTCGTCTTTGAACGAGTCTTGCAGCAACCAAGAGACCTACTAGGAAGAACAAACATGTCTATGGCGGAGAAGAGAAGGATGATTCACCAACTTCATCTGCCAGAAGACGTCGTGTCTAGCCTCACCACATTTGAGAGAGGTGTGCGGCTCGGACGGCAACTTGAGCAGCAGATAACAGACGTCTCATTACGATGGAAGGTGATGGCAGATTTCTGGGCTGTGATGATCCTGTATGCAGCATCATCTGATAATGCCGCTGCACACATTGAGCAGCTCGCACAGGGGGGTGAGTTCCTGACACACCTCTGGGCCTTGCTCTGCAACGCCGGCATCCTGAAGCCAGCAGCAGTGGAAGCGACACCACAACATCCTGAGGATATATTCTGTCTCAGCCCAACATGGTGAGGGAGGAAAACCCTCCATAATATTTCCACGAAGAACCGTATGTGCCACAGCATGAGGTTGTTTGGATCAGATGATCCACATTGTTTCGGTTAGAGTACTAGTACTGTACTACTTTCGATGAAGTCAAGCTGTACGTGTTGTATTGTTACTCTGTTAGTAACGTGTGTGAAACCAAGTAGTGTGATGTTAATAACTGCTTTGCAATAGACCAGTAGCCTGTAAGGAATTTGGGGCCTTGCCATGTTCTAAAGTCAGTTATTGTGGTAGGTTGGAGTGCAGCCTTGGCCCTTCCAACCCGTGTGGATTTGGGTCTGGATTCAAGTGTAGCTAAACAAAGCCTTAAGGACGTTGAAAACTTTAAATTTTTAGATTTCAGCACACAAAGGATGGAAATCAACAGTTTGACAGTAGATGAGACTTGCCTGAGTCAGCAAAATAATGGATACCGCTGTCCTCGCTCCTCATACACAAGCCGGGCAGTGCTATAGAAAATACTACTTCACCAGAAAAAAAAAAAAAAGGTCGTAACATTTTGTCAAGGTTGGCATTGGATGGCTGCAGTCATCTACACGTATTGTTTGGGTCTAGTTGCTTGTTGATGATGGCTGATATGATTATATAACTTTATCAACTAGTATATTGCAACCTACAGTGGCGTCTAGAAAAAATAAATCACAATTAAAATAAATGATAAAACTAAAAAAGAACCAAACCAGACGCTACTAACAAAAAAGTTCTTTGTTTTCTTTGAGAAGGCAAAAGAACCAACAGCTCTCAGATGGCCTTTGCCAATGCCAATACAGCTCGTGGTAATGCTACAATGACATTTGGTAATGCAAATCAAACAACAAAACGTGATCTACCTGCATAATACTAGCTTCAAAAGATCTTGATGGTCGCTCACATTTGGTGATAGTGAAGGTCGTCTTTCAACGAGTCTTGCAGCAACCAAGAGACCTAGTAGGAAGAACACACATGTCTATGGCCGAGAACAGGAGGATTCAAGAACTTCATCTGCAAGAAGACGTGTCTAGCCTCACCACATTTCAGAGAGGTGTGCGGCTCGGATGGCAACTTCAGCAGCAGCTAGACGTCTCGTTGCGCTTGAAGGTGATGGCAGATTTCTGGACCGAGGTGATCCTGTACGCTGCGTCGTCTGATAATGCCGCTGCACACATCGAGTAGATCGCACAAGGGGTGAGTTCGTGACGCACCTCTGGGCCCTGCTCTGCAACGGTGGTATTATGAAGCCGGCAACAGAGGAATGGACACCACACGATCCTGAGGCTATTCTGTCTGACGCCAACATCGACAGGGAGGAGAAATAATCCTCCATAATAATGTTTTCTAGCAGAAACAAGTCGGCCATAGCATGCGCTTGTAGTATATATCCAAATTTTGTGCTTGTTTGTCCTTCGTTTACATGGTTGTTTGGCTCCTGTGATCCGGATTGTTTCAGATAGATAGGGTACTATATTTTCCATGAAGTCATCACTATTAGAGAATAGACTCTCGGTTTTAGGCTTTAGTTCCGACCATTTTTGGACCAGGGACTAAAGATAGGATTGGTCCTGGTTGGAGCCCCAACGGGTCTAAAGTCCCCTACCCAACGGCTAGAGCCGCAGGCTTTTGCAGGAGGTGACCTTTAGTCCAGGTTGGTGGCTCAAACCGGGACTAAAGGTCACCCTATAGTCCCGGTTGAAGCTATCAGGCATGACTAAACCTGTAATCCCGGTTGGTGGCTCCAACCTGGAATAGAAGTCCACCTGTAGTCTGGGTTTGAACTACAAACTGGGACTACAGGTCCCAGGCTATATACTCTCCTTCCTCCCCTAGCCTGAACCATTCCAAGCTCTCTGTTCTTGCTTGTCTCATCTATTCTTGCTCGTCGCCGGCCGCCATTTCAAGACTTCATTCGATTCCTCCAGTCATTCTTCGGTTCTAAAGGTTAGAAACTTCATCCTCCCATGTTTCATCACTAGCATGGCTCATTTCATGGTCTAGAAATGGAGAAATTTGTGCTTTTATAGATTGGGAATAATGGTGGATATTTTTTATTTATATGTCATTTGAGCTCGAAATCAATTGACAATTTGTATATGTAGATGAAGGAATCTTATAGTAGCTCATCAAAACTAGTATGCACCTTTCATTGCCTCATTTCACGGTTTAGAAATAGAGAAATTTAAGGTTTTTTACATTAGAAAGGATGGTAGATTTTTTTGGATTTAAACACCATTTAAGCTCAAACTCACTTGATAGTTCACAAATGCAGTTGAAAAAAAGCTTAAAGTAGCTGATTAAAATTAAACAAGTATCCATCTTTCTTTGCTAGTATATAGCTCCTTTAATTTCATGGTTCATAAAATAAGAAATTTATTGTAGTTGATGAAAATGAGTATAGAGAGTCGTAGATGACGACTGCTTCTGGGTCCTCGGCCTCGCATGGGGTTTCTAAGCGATTGAGACTGAACCTCCCTCTCATTGCGTGCGGTAAGTGTGGGCAGAAGACTGTGAGGGAGTACAGGGTGAAGAAGAAGGGTATCAACCAAGGGCGCATCTTCTACACGTGTCCGGATCGCGAAGTGAGTTATTTTTTTGGTCATGTTTTGTTATAGTTTGTAGCCATTTTTCGTGATGATTTTGATTAAAGTTCTTGATTTGTCATTATAATTTCAGTGGCATGGCACTGGATCATGTGACGGTTAGTACTGAGAGGAAGAGTATGTTGTGCATGTCCAAAAATCTCCTGCAAAAGAGACTGAGGCGGGTGATGAGAGTGTACCTATGTATGATGAGGCAGTGAACCAGTAAAAGAATGATCTGTCTGTTTTAGTTGGAATTGGTTGCAAAATTCTTATTCTGCTAAAGTGTATTGTAGGTTTAGTTTGTTTAGTGCTATTTGAGATTGTCTACATTGTATCAAGGCTTTAATAAATTAATGTTTGAGAGTGAAACAACTATGTGCTATAGGATATTAATTAATCTTATTGATTGATGGATATTTGGGATATTTTAATTAACTACTAATCATACATGTTGTATAATATGGGTTATTACAAGTTTTTGATATGGTGTACGTCATGTAATGCAGATGAACCGGCAATGGATGTACAACGTTGACCGTCGCTCCCCAGAGTTCAGTAGGGGCGTGCATGATTTCTTAAATACACGTGGAATGGTTTCATGTGCTGCCCATGTGTTCTATGTAAGAATGAGAAGGATTATTCTTGCTCAAGGGTCCTTTACGACCACCTGTTTATGTTGAGTTTCAACGAAACTATATTTGTTGGACTAAGCACGGAGAAAGATGTGTTATAATGGAAGAAGATGATGAAGAAGAAGGGGATGATGACAACATTATTATTCGTGGGTTTGCTGAATACGGTGCCTTTGATGATACTGCAATGGGAGAAGCGAAAGAAGAGGTAGCGGCTGAAGAAGAGGTAGCGGCAGAAGATGAACCCGTTGATGATCTTGGTCAGGCCATCCGTGATGCACAGAGAGAATGCGAAAGTGAAAAGGAGAATATCAAATTCGAGCACATGCTTGATGATCACAAGAAATTGCTATACTCGAGTTGTGAAGAGGGGCAAAAAAAGTTGTGTACCACACTGGAATTGCTGCAATAGAAAGCAAAGAATGGTGTATCCGACAAGGGATTTGGGGAGTTACTGACTATCACAAAGAAGATGCTTTCGAAGGCAAATGAATTACCCGCCACTACATACGAAGCAAAACAGGTCGTCTGCCCTCTAGGATTAGAAATTCAGAAGATACATGCATGTCCTAATGACTACATCCTCTGCTGCGGCGAGTACAAGAATTTGGATGCAAACCCGGTATGCCATGCATCGCGGCATAAGATCAGGCGAGATGACCCTGGTGATGTTGAGGGCGACGGTGAACGTCCCAAGAAGAGAATCCCTACCAAGGTGATGTGGTATGCTCCTATAATACCACACTTGAAACGTTTGTTCAGAAACAAAGAGCATGCAAAGTTGCTGCGATGGCTCAAAGAAGACCGTAAGGTTGACGATATGTTGAGACACCCGCTAATCGGCCTCGGTGGAGAGCAATCAATAGAGAATTCCTGAAGTGTCAGAGATATGGGCCAGGGGTACCTGCAGCGCCCGTATATATGACTACCACCCAGCTATCGGCCCAACAGCCGGCAAGGAAGAGGCCCGCAAGGGCTGACGCGATCAACCAACATGGTGATCAAGGCAAACCAATGTGGACGTATCTAAACGATGGCAAGGATCAATCTGTTGTAACAAACTAGGAAACAATCTGCCTGCCATCGGGGCAGCCCGAATCGTGCCGCAACATTTCCTAGTTTGTTTCCTAGTTTCATCGTGCCCGCAACATCTCTCTCATATCCCGCAACATTTCCTGTTGTAACAAACTAGGAAACAATCTGCCCGCAACATCTCTCTCATATCTCTCATATTAGTTTCATGAAAGTAGAAGAGAGATATATAAGATTTTGTGAATAATGTTACTACCACTATGTCGGATGAACAAATGACCAAAATAAACTTTGTAGATCTTGAGAAGTTATGAAATTTTGTAGTTGGCAACATTTTGATTTGAAATCATCTTGTCATGCAAAAACGACGTTTGAATTTGAAAATTTTAAAATTTGAATTTTTCAAAAGACCTTGGATGAAAAAACTTCCTAAATGAAAATTGTAGATCTCCAAAAGTTATGAAACTATGTAGTTGACAACTTTTTGATTTGAAATCATCTTATCATGCAAAACTACGTTTGAATCTCTCAAATTTGAAATTCGAATTTTTCAAACGACCTCGGATCGAAAAACTTCCTAAATAAAAATTGTAGATATACAAAAGTTATGAAACTATGTAGTTGACAACTTTTTGATTTGAAATCATCTTATCATGCAAAACTACGTTTGAATCTCTCAAATTTGAAATTCGAATTTTTCAAACGACCTCGGATGGAAAAACTTTCTAAATGAAAATTGTAGATCTCGAAAAGTTATGAAACTTTGTAGTTGACCACTTTTTGATTTGAATTCGTTTAAGGTCTCAAACAAGCAATTTACTCTCGGTTTAGTATAATATATGATGATAGATAACGGAATGTAGACACAACTGACAGTGTAGTGCAGTGGTAAAGCAGCAGACACATGAGAGAGATATCGTGAGTTTGAATCCCGCCGGCCGCGTTAGCCGCGAATTTTGCGCAAAAAATACCGCGACTTCGATGGCCGGTGGAGAGCGACGGACGGGCGCTGGCCGGTGGCGGCCTCCCCCGAAAAAAAAAATTGCTATTATTTTTGGGTTTTTTCGTATTTTTATTTTGCCGAGTGTAAATCTTTGCCGAGTGCTTTTCTGGCACTCGGCAAAGGCTTTGCCGAGTGCTCGACAAAAAGCACTCGGCAAAGGCTTCTTTGTCGATTAATTTTTTGCCGAGTGCCCTTTGCCAAGTGCGGCACTCGGCAAAGCCTTTGCCGAGTGTATTTCGGGCTTTGCCGAGTGCCGCAGGCACTCGGCAAAGTGTCGGTTTCCAGTATGTGATTCAAGTAGGGGCCTTACTGGAGTTGCTCTTAAATGAAATGCACAAACTGTTTGATTGCACAGTCATCTTAGTGCCTGTCATTTGGATCCAAATTATATGTCGTGCCATGTTGTGCAGCCCGATGACAATATAATACATTTCACCAAACGTTCATTTGTTAAAGCAACCAGCTCCCCCCTAGCATGGCACACACACGTACATGAAGCTGCCAGCCACTCAAGGCATGGCACACACACGTACATGTCTACCCGGTACACATCTTGCTAGACATCCAGATGGGCGATCAAATTGTCAACTTCCAAGTTGCAACACTAACATCAGCTTTTACAGTGCACCAATCCGGTGTGGAATTAATAAACTAGGACGCCGCGCACAAATCGACCGAAGCTGTCACGCACTTTCCATCCCACCTTCCGCTGTCACCACCCTACCGCATGCATCACCATCTTCTTCCCTGAATCATCACCAATTCATTCCCAGTTGAAGCAGCCAACAGAAGCCACCACATTACCTTCTTAGCTCGTACAGCCAACAGAGGCCACCAAGCTGCTACTGCGATCATTGCGAGCGAGAACCTCACATGGGTCGGAACATAATTTGGGATGTACGGTGTATCAATCAGCATACTTCAACGTCTGAGAACATAAATAATTTTGATGTCAGGAATCCACACTTGCTCCATTTGGCTAATACAGAACAAGAAGTACTCTGTTTCAAGTTAACCTGTCTGTATACTCTGCTTTCCCTTTCCATACAATAACCTTTCGTGGCTCCATTTCTCTTCCGTGCGCAAGTATAAAATCCCTATCTCTAAGGCTGACTACATCAGCACACGGCGCCTAGAACCGTATTGTTGTGCACACAGCAATGGCGTCTGTTGGAGACTAACTCGAAATGTCCATGTCCACTGGATTTTCTTGGACTTAGAGAGAGAACAGATTTACGGGGTGTTTGGTATTGCTCCCCTCCACGTTTTTCCGCCCCGCTTCACATTTTTTAGCCAAACGGTTTTAACTGTACGCACTCTGTTCGAGGAAAAATGTTGGAGTTGTACGAGCAGCTAAAGGAGTGCTCCACAAGCTCTAGGTTTTGGTGGAGGTGCTCCACGGTGGAATTTGTGGAGCAATCCCAAATATCTAGCACTACTACAGTAACTTAATGGAGGTGTGCGTTTTTTTATTTTCGAAGGCGGGCAAAGGCAACCCCCTCCGTCGAAAGGTCACAGTTAATCCGTGAATAATGGAGGTGGTTGCCTTGCCTGCCTCAGCTAATCAGTTAACGGAGGCGGGCGCCTTATAATGCCCGCCTCGGTAAATCGATAAAAAAAAACAAAAAAATCCAGGCTCGACACCGAGCCCACTCTTAGGCCCAACGATGAGCCCACTTCTACGAACGGCATGCCGCCGCTAGTGGTGGGATCCACACCCATGCCGCCACTAGTGCCGAATCCACATCAGTGGTGGCTAGATCCGCGATCCCTGACGCCGGATCTAGTGGATCCATGAGCCCCGTCGCCGAATCCGCGAGCCCCGACACCGGATCTAGCGGATCCACGAGCCCCGATGCCAAATCCGCGATCCCAGCCCTGCGCTCCGCCGCCGGAGGCCCCACGCCACTGTCGGAGGACGGGAGCCGTGCGCCGCGCCGATGCCAGAGAGAGACGAGCGCCTCCACACTACTACATAACGGGTAATCACCGCCGGTTTGCATTACAAAGCATTGGTGAAATAATTTTCATCGCCAGTTCGTGTTATGGACAGTTGGTGAAAATTTGGACAGTTATCACCGCCGGCTAGTAACACGAACCGGTGGTGATAAACATATCACCAGAGCCGGTTTGTGTTACCAACCGGTAGTGATGGTTGACCCATTTGTACCGCCGGTTTGTGGTACCAACCGGTGGTGAAAATCATTTCACTAACGGTTCGTAATACGAACCGGTGATGATGAGTTATGCTGCATCACAATAAAATTCATAACTTTTACAAAAAAAGTAGGATCAAAACAAACTTTATATCGAAGTTGTAGATCTCATCGAGATCTACAACTTTGTAGTTGATAACATTTTTATTTGAAATTATTTACAGTACCAGAAATCTGTTTGAAGCTGTTATATTTTAAAATTCATTTTTTTCGAATTATACAAACAATCTCAGATGAAAAATGATCAAAAGGAAAGTTACAGATCTCGCTATGATCTACAACTTTATAGTTGACAACTATTTCATTAGAGATTATTTACGGTTTAAAATTTCTATCTTAAGTTCAAAAATTTTGAAATTCAAATTTTGCAAATAACCTCGGATGGAAAATCAACCAAAACCAAAGTTGTAGATATCGATGACTTTTTCATTTGAAATTGTTTGATGTCCCAACAGTATGGCTGAAGTTTAGATGATTTGAAATTCAAAATTGTCAAACGACCTCGGATGGCAAAACCACCAACATCAAAGTTGTAGATCTCGATCAGAATAACAACTTTGTAGTTGATGACTTTTTTATCTGAAGTTGTTTAGGGTTCTAAATATTTTTTTTAAATCATGAGAAGTTGGTATTAAAGGAATATACATGTTGTATGGACACAAGTGACTTAGGGGCGGAGTGGTTAGAGCAGCTACCTGTGACGGCACAGGTCTCAGGTTCAAATCCCAGCACCGCGTAGTGCGCGAAAAATCGCGTGACTTTTGACAATGGGCATTCCCGGGATTAAATCAAAATTTTTAGCTACTTTTTGATCCGATTTTGGAATTTCTGAAAATCCCTATCGCCACCGGCGGGTAACGTGAACCGGTTGTGATAACTTTGCATCACGGCCGGTTAGGAAACCGGCGGTAATAACAATGGGCATCACCGCCGACTTTCACTGTCTAGAGCCAAAACCATCGGTGAAGGGGGGTTGAAAGTATCTAGGCCCCTAGTTGGATTTCGGTGATTAATGTCAATACAAGATTACTATGACTAACGTGTGTTTTGCAGAGGCAATTAAGTTAGGTCATGGTAATGGAGATCGTTTGGGCAATCGAGGTTGTCATGCCCCTACGATGGAAATCGTTTCGGTTTTCAAAGGATGGACGACAAGGTTAAGGATAACTAGTTCTAAGTGTCAATTGGAGTTGGAGAGACACTTAGAGTAGTTTAGGACTTTGTTTTTCCTTTGGCCGTACTATGAAGGGGGGTATGAACGGGTAGCTTGACCTAGTTAAGTCTAGTGAGTTAGGTGTGGTGCACACTTGTTAAAACTAGCTCTAGGTAGCTCCTATGAATGCCTAAGATCTTTTGGAGCAAACTTCATTCACATATGTTCGAAAGTTGGAAGTGAATGGAGGGTCAAACACTGACCGGACGCTGGCTCCGGTGCAACCGGACGCTGGCCGCAGGGTCCGGTCAGTTCATTTGACTGAGGTGAACAAGTCTGGTGTGACCGGACGCTGGAAGGTCATGTGACCGGACGCTGAGGGCCAGCGTTCGGTCGACTCCAGTAAGGGTCCATACTTGGGAAAGAGTGACCGGACGCGTCCGGTCAGTGCTGACCGGACCCTGAGGGTTCAGCGTCCGGTCGAGTCCAGTAAGGTTCCAGTAAGGGTTTTATGCGACCGGACGCGTCCGGTCAGTGCTGACCGGACCCTGCCAGCGTCCGGTCGACTCTTTAATACTGGTTCGCGGGTTGAACTGACCGGAGCGTCCGGTCATAACGATCGGAGCGTCCGGTCGTCCCGCAGAAGCTCATAACGGTTCGTTTTTCAGGCTGGCTTATAAATAGAAGGTCCACTCGTGAGTGGAGTATCTTTTGCTCATTCCAACAGCTGAGAAACACGTTTGTGAGTGCCAAGAAGAGCAAGGTCCTAGTGAGGTGTTTGTGATTTGAGAATCCAAGAGAGTAGCCTCACTAGCAAATCAAGAGTAGCAAAGTGTGCATCCATCTTCTCATTAGTCTTCGCGTGGTCAAGTGAGAGTTCGTGCTTGTTACTCTTGGTGATCGCCATCACCTAGACGGCTTGGTGGTGATTGGGAGTTTGGTGTTCACCCGGCGGAGCTTGTGGGTGACCCAACTCAAGTTGTGAGCGGCTTTGGGTGATTCGCCGCGACGGAGTGTCGAAGAATCAACCCGTAAAGAGCACTTGATCCTTGCGCGGATCAAGGGGGAGCTACACCCTTGCGCGGGTGCTCCAACGAGGACTAGTGGGGAGTGGCGACTCTCCGATACCTCGGCAAAACATCGCCGCGTTCCTTTCTCTCTCCATTTACTTTGAGCACTTACTTTGAGCATTTACTTTGAGCAATTCAATACTTGTTTTTACATCCATAGAATTGCTTGCTAGAGTAAGTTTGGAACTTAGACTGCGAGGTTGTTGTGCATTAGTTTGATATAAACACTTTTCTAGGCACAAGGGGTTAATTGGGCTATCCGTAGGATTTGATTATTGCAAGAGAATTTAGAATTAGCCCAATTCAACCCCCCCTCTTGGGTATCTTGATCCTTTCAATTGGTATCAGAGCCTTCACTATAAGCCCAACTAAACACCCCCTAGTATCCAGCCAGCACAGCGTTCCGGCCTCCCTTCTTGACTGGTCAGTTGGAACTTGGAAGTGATTCTTGCACCGTACCTGAGTTATTCTCATGCTCCATCGGATACAACCACCAATGGATGCTGATGCCAGTCTTCATTCCTCATGCGCCCATGGATGCATTGGATGCTTAATATATTGTGTCATAAACTATCCCCAGAACAGAACCAATTGTGATTGGTCGATACTGACAAATCGAGCAGTGATAAAACATAACAGTGTGAAGACACAAACTCGATGAGCCTCTCATTATGTTTTTGAAATTGAAACCAATCAAAGACTCATCAGTCCTAATTAATACCCCTTCGCTCTCTCCCTCCAGCTAGTGGCCGCTCTGCTGACGTATATGTGATCTCTTGCTGTCGGACCAAATCTTGCTTTGCTTCATCCTACCTCAGCTGCATTGACTTCTTTGTAATCTTTGTACTGTGCGACGAGAAAACATGTTTGTGGGCACCTCCACGCTACGGCACGCCTTTTCACACGGTGGCTCAGTGCTACTCTAGCATCCACGCCTTTTCACACGCCGCACGCAAGTCGATCGAAGCTGTCACGCGCTTTCCTGCCCACCTTGCAGTGTTATTACCACAACCTACTCCAGTCACCACCTTCTTCCCTGAATCATCAACATTTCCTTCCTACCTCATACAGCCAACGCAAGCCAGCAACCAGCTACTGTTACCCTTGCGGGCAAGAACCTCAAATTGGAACCTAAATCCATCTCCCTGCTCCTCCTTTCATCACTCACCCGCACGCTACAATCCAGCTGTAGTATCTGGTTGGTCAGGTTGACGATGTCCATGGCGATGCCTGTCTAACCATTAACTAGTAGATCCTGTTCCACGACCAAGAACGAACAACACCGGCACCGCCTCACCGCTTGCGTCCATTGCTCAGCTCGTCGGCCCCAGGTTCTTTTCCTTAACAGTTACGTTTCTGCAGCTGCTTATGCGTAGCTAGATCTGCGCATATAGTGCCCACTGTAATGTAGTTGTTACGCTTCTGCAGTTGCTTATGCGTAGCTAGATCTGCGCATATAGTGCCCACTGTGATGTAGTAGTTACGTTTCTGCAGCTGCTTATGCGTAGCTAGATCTGCGCATATAGTTGCCACTGTCATGTAGTTGTATGAATGAACGAGAAGTTAGTAGTAGTGCTGCGATGGCTGCAATAATAGATGGCATATGATTGAATCTTTGATGTATAAAATTAAAATGCCATGTTGAAATTAATATCTGTTCTCATTTTGTTACAGCAAAAACCGAAGTTCTCAATCATGGCCGGTGTCCTAGATGCTTTGGCGTCCTACATCCAAAACATGCTCATGCAGATGGCGGCAGATGAGGTGCATATGTTGCTTGGAGTGTCCGGTGAGATTGATAACATGGACATCAAGCTTCGGGATCTGAAGAACATCCTTGCTGATGCTGATAGGAGGAACATCACAGACCAAAGTGTCCAAGCATGGGGGATAGAGCTAAGGAATGCTATGTATGATGCCACTGACGTCCTCGACCTATGCCAGCTCAAGGCCATGGAGCAAGGCCAAAGGCATGATGCCGGATGCTTCAACCCACTGCTCTTCTGCATACGGAATCCCCTACATGCCCATGACATTGGAATCCGCATCAAGAACCTTAACAAGAAGCTAGATGGCATCAAGGCACGTGGTGCATCATTCAACTTCATGAACCTTGGTACTTACGAGGACCGTGGAAGAAACGTGGTATCATATCCTTCTGGTACCCGTGAGACATCAGGGGGGCTTGACGAATCTAGTTTGGTTGGTGATCAGATCGAAGAGGACACAACAAATCTAGTGGAGATGCTAACAAAGAAGTATCCGACCGACGACGACAAATCCAACAAAATAATCATTTTCTCCATTGTGGGAATTGGTGGGATTGGTAAAACCACCCTTGCTCAAAAGATCTTCAACAGTGAAGTCATAAAACATGAGTTCACGAAGAAAATATGGTTGAGTGTCAACCAAGACTTCAACAAAACTGAAATGTTAAGGAGAGTTATTATCGAAGCTGGTGGAAACCACCATGCTTGTGGAAATTCGAAGGTGGCACTGGAACAGACTCTAATAGAAGCTTTGAAGGGACACAAAACCTTATTAATAATGGATGATGTCTGGGACTACAATATATGGGAAGGTGTGCTTAGAACTCCCTTTGTCAATGCCATGCTAGCTCAAGGTAGCCGTGTGCTGGTCACCACAAGGCATGACATAGTGGCACGTCAGATGAAGGCTGAGGAGCCCTACCATCGTATTGACAAACTTGGGCTTCAAGATGCTTGGTTGCTGCTCAAGAAGCAGGTACAAGTTAATCCATACATTAATTACTTTTCTTTAATTATGCATTTTGTTTTCTAGCTGCATCACTTTAGTTTTGCTTCTATCTTAGTAGTGGGAACTAGATTCCCTGTCCTGGCAACAACTTCTATTTTAATTATTTGTTTCAACATCTAGTTCTATGGTGGTGACCTTCGAAATATATTATAGAGAAACAAAATGTCATACATCCATATATATGTTAGTATTGTAACATCCTGCATATTCAGTCATGCAGACTCCACATAGGGCTGGTATTCACAATTTTTTGTTAAAGCAATTAAAATTTGGTCATTGTATTACACTTCCTCATTTTTTAAAAGAACTTGAGATCTGTAGGTTCGATTGGATCGGTCATGGGCTGTAACGTAGGCAATACCACATGGCGAATTAGCAACTAAATTTAATTCACAAACTAAGGCAACCATAATAAGTCTGTTTAGCACTATGCTTTTTAGAGTAAAATAAAAAAATGGTTTTCGAACTTATTCTGTATGATGTCATCTGGGTCCCTAGATTCTCAAAATGCATGCACTGTGAGGTTAGTGAAATTGTCTTTGGATGTAATGTAAGTCCCAGGCTCTTATAATGCTACTTTCAAAATGCATGCACTTGTACTAGAATATCATAAGGATCCCCAGACTTGTCACGTGCTATCATCCAGTTCTAAATGAGCCCTAACACACTATACATCCTTATGTGGCAGGCCATAATTGATCCATTGGTGGTTCGGTATTGGCCAGTAGTCCAACGCGAGGGTATGTATGTCACACATATTGGGCTGCTGCACAATATCAGAGCGAGAAGAGAGAAACAGAGAGAGAGAGGGAGGGAGGGGGAATCGAGACGGTGGGCCAAAGGCCAACATATATGTGTGGTTCCCATGGGTAGGATCCACTAGTAGAGAAATTATGAGACATATAGATAGCATTTGATTGGGAGATAAGGTGGGGTGGGATGGTCTTGTCTCTGGATTGTGGGATGCGGCGACCCTATTTCTTTTCTGGTTGGGGAGAGATGGGATCAACCCGTTTTCTGTTTGGTCTTAGACATAAAAAGTGGGATTCACTACTGACATGTGGGGCCCATTTGGCAGTTTTTATTCTATCTTTTTCTTCCTCCTCTCCTCCTCTCTCTTCCCCCAACTGTAGCCGCCCAAAGGGCTCGCAGCGCGACGCCCTACGCCTCCTCCTGGTCAGATCGGCCACGCCCCACACCTGCTGCTTCATGCGGCCCCCGAGCTTGCACGCGGTGGCTCTTCAGAGGTTGCATGACGGTGGCCTCCCAAGCTCACGTGGGGAGGCTCCTCATGTCTCGCGCACGGCGGCGGCCCCTCAAGGTCACACGTGGCAGTGGCCCCCGAGATCGCAAGACGGTGGCCCCCGGCGCTCCTCTTCTTGGTCGACTGCCCCTATGCACCTCCTCTCCTTTTCTTCCTCACCTGCAAGCGGGCTCATCCCACCTTGGGCGACCCCGTCTGTCAAATATCTAGGGACTGGGCAACCTGCATCTCACGGGAATATTCCCATGTGGGATGTCCTCGCCCCTTGTGGCCTCCCAAACAAACACCACTCGTCCTGGAGCCATCTCGTCCCATCCCTGCTTGTCCTTGCATCCAAACACATGGATACTGTTCCACCATGGCATGCCATGTTGAGGAATGGAAAAGATCTAGGTCAGTTTGGATGTGGATGACATCGTGTTACATATTCTAAGGCTAGAAATAATATTTTGATGAGTAAATTCCATGGTTGGTCCTCTAACTTGTGAGGTGTGTCATCCCGGTCGCCAAACATAAAAAGTGTGTCATTCCCGCCTTTAAACTTTGTTTGGGCCTCATATTCGTACAAACGGGTATGGATTCAGGCCCGTGTGCAGAGAAAAGACTCGCTTGCTTGAAAATAAAACATTAGCGGGGGTTATATACAAAATCACCCAGATACATAAATTGCACAAATATTAACAAATTTCATGAGGGACTATTTTTAAAAAAAATATCTTCTTCCACATTTGAAATGCTACATGAGTTCATCTCGCTGTCAATGCCGCCACTGCTGTCGGGGAGCACGAGAGCGTGAGCCATGGCCGCGGCTGCACAAGCAAGCCGCCGCCACCGCAGCACAAGCACGAATGTGAGCAACCGTCTTGGCTACGTAGCCGCCGTGGCTGCGCAGCCGTCCAGAACTGGGGTACTTAAATAGTTTAAGGATCTAAATGTGCAATTTTATATTTAGTGATATGATAGAAGATGTAGTAGTTTAGGGGCCATGGGTGTAATTTACTGTATAAAAATATATTATTCTCCACTGTACCAATTATCATATGACTGGAAGTATACGTGAAAAGGCATCGCATATGAAATTGTCTACAAACAGCATTTTTAATATTGATTTTTCAACGTGAACCGGGTGGAAGCGTGCTATAGCAAAGAACCCACATATACCAACGCAAAACTCTTTGTACTAAATTGGATGTGCCTATCGGGTGAAATTTAATGAAGAGTGGGCCCAGAAACTATGAATAGAACTAGTACCACTTAGAATATTAATTATTTTGGTACAAAATTTGAAACTAATCCAACCGCCTTTGTTGGGGGAGACTATTACTGCTTTCAACTGTTTATTTGTATAGTCATGCACTGGGAGATTACATGCTGTCACTTGTAATTGAAATAATTCTTTCTAATATTTTTGCTTGGCCATACCTTAATGCGCCCCTTGTAATGAATATTTTTCCACATTTATTGAGTTATGTTTTCTTGAGCACTGTAGCTTTATTATACAGAATTTATATTGATTGGTAGTGAATCATTCCAGTGGGTTCAGAATTGACGCAGTTGCAGCTACAATGCACACAATGTTGTATTAGCTGAATAATAGTGCTGATTTTGTTAAAGATTAGGAAAGGCCGTACTTCCAAAGGTGATAGGAGCAAAGAAGTAGAAATTCATCATGAACATTACTAGTGAATACTTTGTTGCTATTGTCTCCGAAGCAACATTCGTGCCTTTTTTCTTTCTTTTTACTTAGTTGCACATGCATAAAGTATAATATAAAAAAGGCTGACCAAAAATTATGTGCTAGAGACCACATAGGTTTCTTTCTTGATGTGTTTTGCATTGACAGGATATCACGACACTGCACAATAAATTATTGTTTGTCTAATTTGCCGAAAATTCTTGCAGGTTGTTACAGACGTAAATGATGAGCCCCTGGTTGAAATACTAAAGGATATTGGAATGAGACTTGTTGAAAAATGTGATGGTTTACCTCTTGGGGTCAAAGTAATGGGAGGTCTCCTGCGTCAGAAAAGGATAAGACGAACCGACTGGCAAAATGTCTTAGATGATTCTCTATGGTCAGTATCACAAATGCCTAAAGAGCTAAATTATGCAGTATATCTTAGCTATGAAGATCTGCAGCCTTGTTTGAAGCCTTGCTTTTTGCACTGTTCCCTCCTTCCGAGGGGCACATTGTTTTTTGTTGATGACATTGTTGGCATGTGGATTAGTGAAGGATTTGTTCATGGAACTTTACGTGACCTAGAAGAAATAGGAAGGGAATACTATGATCAGTTAATACAGCGGAACCTTATTGAGCCAGATATGAAGTATGTTGATCAAGCTGTTTGCAACATGCATGATATTGTTCGGTCATTTGCTCATAACATGTTGGGAGATGAAGCACTCATAGCTCACAACAGTAAAATTGGTATTGACAAACTTAAATCGAAAAAGTTTTTTAGATTATCTCTCGAAAGCAAAGGATCAGAACAACATGATTTGGAGTGGTGTTCTCTCCAAACACAGACATCACTGAGAACACTAATTTTAGTTGGTAATATAAAGATTAAGCCAGGTGATTCATTTCTTTCTCTTTCGAGTCTCCGAACACTACATTTGGACAGTGTAAATATTGATGCAGTAGCCGAATCTTTGTATCTGCTGAAACATTTGAGGTATTTGTCAATAGAAAACAGTAATACATCCAATTTACCAGAAGACATAGGCAAGTTGAAATTCTTGCAGTACATTAGCATTTCTGGTTCTCAGAGTTTGGTTAATCTTCCCAGTAGCATTGGAGTGCTACAAGACTTGAGGTTTCTCAGACTTGACCGGAAAAATGTAAGTGTTATACCAAGGGAATTTAGTGGCCTAACTTCTTTGAGGAAATTATATGGATTTCCAGCCCACATGGACTGTGATCACTGTAGTTTGGAGGAACTAGGGCCTCTCTGCCAGCTAACAGAACTTGATATCAGATTCTTGGAGAATGTAGCTTCTTCCTCATCTGCTATACAGGCCAAACTTTGTGGAAAGAAGCGCCTAAGGTATCTCTCACTGGGTTGCACCAGTAGACTTGGAGATGATGGCCTGTTGGTAAAAGAGGAAGATGGGATCTCTGAGAAAGCCAAGAGACAAATCGAGGAGGTTTTTGATGAGCTCTGCCCTCCGCTTGGCTTAGAAAACCTTAACATCAAAGGGTATTTTGGTGAGCGGCTCCCAGGTTGGATGATGCTGACAGCAGTTACGCCCCTTGGGAGCTTGAGGATTCTAACGATGGATGACTTGGCCTGCTGCACAGTGCTTCCTAGTGGCTTGAGTCAGCTCCCCTGCTTGGAGCTTCTGCAGATTGTTCGTGCCCCAGCAATCAAGCGTGTTGGGCTTGAATTCCTACAACCAAGCAATCATGTAGGGGTTGCGTTTCCCAGATTACATCAGTTGACTTTTGATAGATTTGTCGAATGGGAGGAATGGGAGTGGGAGGAACAAGTGAAAGCCATGCCACTCTTGGAGAAGTTTACAATCAAAATGTGCAAGTTGAGGCGTGTGCCACCTGGGCTTGCCTTCCACGCAAAGGCTTTGAAGAAATTAGGTATATATGATGTCAAGAACCTAAGGTCTTTGGAGAACTTCACTTCTGTTGTCCACCTCGAGGTGTTTATGAACACTGACCTGGAGAGGATCAGTAATCTACCGAAACTGCAGAAGCTCGTCATCGTCAAGTGCCCAGAAGTGAAGGTATTGGAGGGCATGCCTTCACTACAGAGACTCAATCTGGAGGATTATGTCATGGAAACAGTCCCCAAGTATCTGCATGATGTGAACCCAAGGTATTTGCAGCTAGATTGTTCCTTATCGCTGCTCACTGCCATAGCAGCAGGGAAATCTGGTCCTGAGTGGGACAAGTTTAGCCACATCCAGCTAGTCAAGGCCTATGCAAATGATAAAGGCAGTCCAAGGAAGTGGTATGTGCTCCACGCAAGGGATCCTTTCCGCTTTGAGACAAATATCAGTCGCTCTGCAATTGCTCAAGGTGCTTCATCTGATATATTTTTATTTCCAGATACCGTGTTTGGCTTGGTCTGTTTTCTTGGTTCCCTCGTCTCGATTCCAATCTCTGTATCTTGTGCAGCACGCAACCGCCGGACGTGGTTTCCTTACAATAAAATATGCCCGATTGAAGAAGAGTGGCTGGTAGAACGATGCACAAGTGCGAACAAACGTCTGCCCCTCTGCCTACGCTTCCGGTAAATTTGGCTGCACAAGATAACTGCTTGCCTCCATCCTGACAATATCTCCTACTATTTCATTAATTTCTTCTTGGAGTAGGGGCTTGTTTAGATTGCAAAAATTTGCAATCTAAACAAGGCCTAGTATAACATATTGGGGCTATCCCCCCTGCAGGTGGCACGCCTATGATCACTTGATTTTCTGGTTGCGTCGAGCGTGCCTGCACTGCAGTGAAGCCGCAAGGGTAGCGGCACCTTCGAACCAATGGACTGAAGAAGGCTGGGAAGCGGGTACATGTTGTCCGATCAATGGATTGACTGTACTGCAGCAACAAAATGGTACACCAAGAGCGTAGTGTGAATGGATATGCATTTTGATGCTCAGTACTCGAACAAGCAATGCGTTGAAGGAGCAGCTTTTGAGCCTTTGTCAGCTCGTTCAACGAACCACGCTAGAGAACAGAGACGAATATACTGCATACAGGCCGCGACAGAGGCATTTGTCACCCTGTGCTCTCAACAGATTGTGCATAACAAGACCTTTGTGTAATTTTATTGATTTTTTTTTCCTTTCCTTTCTTGTCTCCTGAGTTTGTAACTCTATACGTTTGATGTGTTTTCATAAACCCCAGTAGGGAGAAGCCCGTTCTGTTTTCCTCGAAAAACCAAAGCATCCTCAAACAAATAGAACAGCCATACAGAATCCATTCAATTTCCATGCACTCTTGTCAGTGTCAGTCAGGATTACGGCTGCTAAATAATATATACATGTGGCATGACATGCTCACGACACGCACGACCATAGACAACTGATAACCCTCACGGCCTCTGCAATGGTATCATTTGCAGACCGCTTGGGGACTAACCCAACCCAGCAATGCAAATTCTGCCTATCTCCGTCTGGATATTCCGTGCCCAAAATACGCATGCCGGCTCTACGGTGTTAGCAGCCCCATCTCCATCTCGTGCGCCGGCTGTCTTGTTCGACAGCCGTCGTCACTTCTGCTCTTTAGATCATCCCATCCACTGCATGCCTTCTTCTACACCGGTACACCGGTCGAGTTGATCTCTCGTGACAATAGTCCAAGGGTCGCGTTTATGGTCCGAGCTGGCATAAATGCTATAAGCATGGAGGCTTGTTCTGCTTTTCCTTATTCAATTTTTTGTGAAACTAACTTGCACCATAATCCATTTCAACGCATGTAAATCGAAGACTATACTAGTGCATCCAAATAATCTCTGTAGAGGTCCGAGCTGGCATATGAATTAGTCTTCACATCCCAGTCATCAAATGGGCCCATCATGGACGACCCGTAAAGCTAGTCTTCCTATTTGCTGCCAAAGGACTTCACATCGGTGTTGAAATCTCTTCTCCCAATATCACAACAAATAAAATGTCGATGGAAAGCATCAGCCTAACGAATATTGGGGTCCTTCATTACTATGTGCTTGTGTGACATCCATTACCAAAAGTGATGTAGTCAAGATAGCAGTCACCTTCATCCAACAAACGCGCTGAGTCAGATTTGTCGTCACCATTTTAGAATAATCCCAAGCAGCTGATTCCACCACCAAAAGTGATGATTCTTATAATACATTTTTACTAAAGAATAAAAAGTAGAAAGCGGCAAGAGCATATCCGGCAGGGGCACCCAAATCAGAGTCTCTACTTTTGATTGAGGTCCTTCGCCTACTTGTGTTGACCTAGTTTTTTTTACTTCTACTCCAGCAGGAGCACCCAAATTTGAAACCCCAAATTCGTTCAAGTAGAGACTAGCAAATGGGATCCGCATGTCATTCTCTCCGTCTTCTTCCTCCTCCTAGGGGCCAGGGGGTGAGCCCCAGGAATGGTTGCCTGAGGGGGATTTGGGTGCCCACCCAAAATTTGGGCCTCGAATAGGGGTCTGTTGGAGCATAGTTTTTGCTTGCGCACCCATATTTAGCTATGAGGGTTCAACTAGGGGCTTTACTGGAATTGCTCTTAAATGAAATGCACAAAATGTTCGATTGCACAGTCATCTTAGTGCCTGTCGTTTGGATCCAAATTATATGTCGTGCCATGTTGTGCAGCCCGATGACAATATAATACATTTCACCAAACTTTCATTTGTTAAAGCAACCAGCTCCCCCTACACACGTACATGAAGCTGCCAGCCACTCAAGGCATGGCACACACACGTACATGTCTACCCGATACACATCTTGCTAGACATCCAGATGGGCGATCAAATTGTCAACTTCCAACTTGCAACACTAACATCAGCTTTTACAGTGCACCAATCCGGTGTGGAATTAATAAACTAGGACGCCGCACGCAAATCGACCGATGCTGTCACGCACTTTCCATCCCACCTTCCGCTGTCACCACCCTACCGCATGCATCACCATCTTCTTCCCTGAATCATCACCAATTCATTCCCAATTGAAGCAGCCAAGAAAAGCCACCACATTACCTAAACCCCTCTCGCTGCTCCTTACTGGCATGGTATCTGCAAGCGATGCAGTCACATGGTGCATACATCTAGACAACCAGATGGGCGATCAAATTATGGTTATAACTTAATTCAACTTGCTTTTGTGTTGACTACGTTTGCTAGCTAATGAGGCTCCAATGTGGAAATAAATTGCAAGGGAAATACGAGCATCCGTCTACACTCGAGATTGCAAGGAAATGAATTGCCATTGCCAGCTCCAACATTATTGTAACTGAAAATCCCGTCTAGCAACCTTTGTTAATTAGCCTCCAGCTCCATGCCATGTCCACTGCAAAGTTGCAATGATTTCTTTATCCTACCTCCCCTCCTCAGTGTGTCTTCTTGTCATCTCGTGCGACGAGAAAGCATCTTCCGGTGCCTCCACGCTTCTTCACGCAAAAGCAGTGGCCGGCGATTCACGTGGTGGCTCGGAGCAACTCTAGCATCGGCGTGGAATAAACTTAGACGCCGCACGCAAATCCATGGAAGCTGTCACGCACTTTCCTTCCCACCTTGCAATGTCACCACGACCTATTCCCATCACCATCTTCTTCCCCGAATCATCAACATTTCCTTCTTAGCTCGTACAGCCAGCAGAGGCCAGCAAGGTGCCGTTTAGTTCCTTCCATTTTGCAAAAAAATTTAAAATTTCCCATCACATCGAATCTTTAACGCATGCATGAAGCATTAAATATAAATAAAAAATAAAACTAATTGTATAGTTTAGACGAAATTCACGAGACGAATGTTTTAAGCCTAATTAGACTATGATTGAACACTAATTGTCAAATAACAACGAAAGTACTACAGTACTATTTCGCCAAAAAAATTGCAAACTAAACGAGGCCCAAGCTACTACTGCGATCCTTGCGAACGAGAACCTCACATCGATCGGAACATAATTTGGGATGCACGGTGTATCAATCAGCATACTTCAACGTCAGAGAACATAAATAATTTTGATGTCAGGAGTCCACACTTGCTCCATTTGGCTAATACAGAACAAGAAGTACTCTGTTTCAAGTTAACCTGTCTGTATACCCTGCTTTCCCTTTCCATACAATAACCTTTTGTGGCTCCATTTCTCTTCCGTGCGCAAGTATAAAGTCCCTATCTCTAAGGCTGACTACATCGGCGCACGGCGCCTAGAACCGTATTGTTGTGCACACAGCAATGGCATCCATCTTTCCCTCTCAGTACTCCACTGATTATTTGGCTGGGTTTCCTTGTTTCACATTTGTGGCCTTAACCTGCATGCACTGGGAATATTCATTCGTTGCTGCCTTTTACTGGAGGCAGTGATCAATAATGTTGGGGTTCTGGCAGGTGGTTTACTGGTTTTCATTTTTTCATAGACAATGAACATCACCACAGATTACAGGAGGAAGTGGATTCGAATTATCTAAAGTAGAATCTCACTCAGTTGATTTGGATACAATTGCATCGAGTCTATTTCGATTTAGATATCCATGACCATTTGATCATGTAACAAAAATCCAACATCTGTTGCAGACTAACTCGAAATGTCCATGTCCATTGGATTTTCTTGGACTTAGAGAGAGACAGAACAGATTTACGGGGTGTTTGGTATTGCTCCCCTCCACGTTTTTCAGCTTCGCTTCACATTTTTTAGCAAAACGGTTTTAACTGCACGCACTCTGTTCGAGGAAAAAGGTTGGAGTTGTACGAGCACCTAAAGGAGTGCTCCACAAACTCTAGATTTTGGTGGAGCTACTCCACGGTGGAATTTGTGAAGCAATCCCAAATATCTAGCACTACTACAGTAAACTTAATAGAGGCGTGCGTTTTTTATTTTCGAAGGCGGGCAAAGGCAACCGCCTCCATCGAAAGGTCACGGTTAATCCGTGAATAACGAAGACGGTTGCCTTGCCCGCCTCAGTTATTCAGTTAACGGAGGCGGGTGCCTTATAACGCCCGCCTTGGTAAATCGATAAAAAAACAAAAAAAATCCAGGCTCGACATCGAGCCCACTCTCAGGCCCAATGATGAGCCCACTTCTGGGAACGCCATGCCGCCGTTGGTGGTCGGATCTGAAAGCATCTAGGCCTCTAGTTGGATTTCGGTGATTAATGTCAATACAAGATTACTATGACTAACGTGTGTTTTGCAGAGGCAATTAAGTTAGGTCATGGTAATGGAGATCGATTGGGCAATCGAGGTTGTCATGCCCCTACGATGGAAATCGTTTCGGTTTTTCAAAGGATTGACGACAAGGTTAAGGACGACTAGTTCTAAGTATCGATTGGAGTTAGCGAGACACTTAGAGTAGTTTAGGACTTTGTTTTTCCTTTGGCCGTACTATTAAGGGGGGTATGGACGGGTAGCTTGACCTAGTTGAGTCTAGTGAGTTAGGTGTGGTGCACACTTGTTAAAACTAGCTCTAGGTAGCTCCTATGAATGCCTAAGATCCTTTGGAGCAAACTTCATTCACATATGTTCGAGAGTTGAAAGTGAATGGAGGGTCAAATACTGACCGAACGCTGGCCGCAGGGTCCGATCAGTTCATTTGACCGAGGAGAACAAGTCTAGTGTGACCGGACGCTGGAAGGTCAATGTGACCGGACGCTGAGGGCCAGCGTCCGGTCGACTCAAGAAAGGGTCCAGACTTGAGAAAGTGTGACCGGACGCGTTCGGTTAGTGCTGACCGGACCCTGAGTATCCAGCGTCCGGTCGAGTACAGTAAGCATCCAAGAGCGACCGGACCCTGACAGCGTCCGGTCATCACTTGAAAACTGTTGCGCGGGTTGAACTGACCGGAGCGTCCGGTCAAAATGATCGGAGCATCCGGTCATCCCGCAGAAGCTCATAACGGTTCGTTTTTCAGGCTGCCTTATAAATAGAAGCTCCACTCGTGTGTGGAGTCACTTTTGCTCATTCCAACAGCTGAGAAACACGTTTGTGAGTGCCAAGAAGAGCAAGGTCCTAGTGAGGTGTTTGTGATTTGAGAATCCAAGAGTGAAACCTCATTAGTGAATCAAGAGTAGACAAGTGTGCATCCATCTTCTCATTAGGCTTCGCGTGGTCAAGTGAGAGTTCGTGCTTGTTACTCTTGGTGATCGCCATCACCTAGATGGCTTGGTGGTGATTGGGAGCTTGGTGATCACCCGGCGGAGCTTGTGGGTGACCCAACTCAAGTTGTGAGCGGCTTTGGGTGATTCGCCGCGACGGAGTGTCGAAGAATCAACCCGTAGAGAGCACTTGATCCTTGCGCGGATCAAGGGGGAGCTACACCCTTGCACGGGTGCTCCAACGAGGACTAGTGGAGAGTGACGACTCTCCGATACCTTGGCAAAACATCGCTACGTTCCTCTCTCCATTTACTTTGAGCATTTACTTTAAGTATTTACTTTGAGCAATTCAATACTTGTCTTTACATTCATAGAATTGCTATGCTAGAGTAAGTTTGAAACATAGGTTGCAAGTCTTTTGTGCGTTAATTTGATAGAAACACTTTTCTAGGCACAAGGGGTTAATTGGGCTATCCGTAGGATTTGATTATTGCAAGAGAATTTAGAATTAGCCCAATTCACCCCCCTCTTGGGCATCTTGATCCTTTCAATTGGTATCAGAGCCTCGTGCTCACGTTTTTAAGCTTAATTGCTTAGAGCAAGATGTCTCACGGGGATGGACCTCCTCCTATCTTTGAGGGAGATGATTTTCCATATTGGAAAATTCGCATGGAGGCATACCTAGAAGCTCTAGATGTTGGAATTCTTAGAGCCGCCTCTCAAGGGTTCCCAACACCTAAGAATGCCGCACAACTTCAAGGCGATGAAGTGAACTATGAAAAATGGAATGCAAAGGCTCGCAACACCATCTTTAGAGGCCTTTGCAAAGATGTGTTCAATCGTGTAAGGAACCACAAAGACGCCCATGCACTATGGTCGGACGTTTGTGCGCTCCATGAGGGAACCAAGAGTGAGCGTGAGGAACGCTATCATCTTGTAATTAAAAAGCTAAATTCTTTTGAGATGTTTTCCAAAGAAAGTGCTAATGAGATGTATTCACGTTTGAATGTTCTTGTAGAGGAAGTCAATGGGCTTGGACTTACTCAAATGTCGCCATCCGACGTTGTGAGAAAGATTTTGAGTGTCCTCCCCATTGACAAATATGGCCATATTGTGACCGTGCTACACCAAGGTGATCTTTCCACCGCTACACCGACACAAATCTTGGGAAAGATCAATGCTCATGAGATGTACATGCATATCACCCCACAAGATGGCTCATCCTCTACAAAGAAGAAAGAGAAGGACTTAGCATTCAAAGCAAGCCAAGATAAGGGTAAAGCAAGACTTGAGTATGAGAGCTCAAGTGATGAAGATGATGAAGAAAGCCTTGCTCTCATGGTGAAGAAGACCGCCAAGATGCTAAAGAAGCTAAACAAGAGTGGCATCAAGTTTGACGGCAAGAAGAAGAAGTTCTTCACTAGCTCAAGAAGAAAGCCAATCTTCGAGATGGATTGCTACAATTGTGGCGAACTTGGCCATCTAGCTCATCAATGTACAAAGCCCAAGAAAGACAAATTCAAGAACAAGGGCAAGAAAGATGATTCAAGCAATGAAGATGAAGATGAGAAGAAAAAGAACAAACCATACAAGAAGAGAGGTGGCAAAAAGAGGGACTTCTACAAGAAGAAGAAGAGTGGCAATGCCTACATTGTCGGTGATTGGCTCACGGACATTGATTCATCAAGTGGATCATCCGATGATGATAATGACAATGAGAAGGTGGCCGCCATTGCTATTGATCTTGCATCCTCACCGCCACCATCGCCATCATCCTCTACACACCTATGCCTTATGGCCAAGGGTGAACGCAAGGTAACTAAGAGTGATGATAGTAGTGATGATGAGCAAGCTAGTGATGATGATAGCGATAGCGATGATGATTCACCTACATATGATGATCTTGTCAAAATACTAAGAAAATACACTAAGATCATTAGAAAGAGTAGAGCTACAAATGAAAAACTTGATGCTAAAAATAATTCACTCTTAGCTAAGTGTGATACATTGGAAAAGGCTAATGATGAGCTCAAAGAAACAAATGATTCTATATCATCCAAACTCAAGGAGCTCAAATCTTCTAAGAAAGAGCTTAAAGATAAACATGATAAACTTGAGTGGGTGCACAATGAGCTTATCACTAGTCACAACAAGCTAAAAGATGAATACACTACTCTTAAGATTAATCATGATACTCTTGTTATTGCTCAAGAATTTCTACCAAATGAGCCACATGATGCTACTAACCATGTTGTCAAGATTGATATAGCTACATCATGTGACGATTTAATTGATGAAAGCATTGAGCATGGATCTAGTAGCAAAGGCAAGCAAGTGGTTAAGTGCAATGACTATGATGAGTATGTCAAGCTCAAGAGTGACAATAAGAAGCTCATGAAAGATCTTGAAGAGATTAAAAGTCACAACACCATTGTGCTAGAAACTCTTGATCATGACAAAGAGTTGATCCTTGAGAATGAGAAGCTCAAAGAAGAAAACAAGAAACTCAAGGAAGAGAAGAACAATGATATTCTCAAGGAAGAGAACTGTGGCAGAACCTCCTAAGAAATCGGGCCCACATGCACCTATCGTTGTCTTAACAGACCTCGGATAGCGTACACGAGTTCCCAACAACTCAACAGGTCTGTCGGGTGTCCTCGGGAAACCCGAATCATCCACGATTCTCTTTTCAAACAGGATCCCAATCACAGTCATTGCAGATTATAACAGTTTATTCAAATATATACCAAAGTAAAAGATAGCGGAAGTCTTAAGATAACATAATTACAAACCAGTTGTTTTCAAACTTACAATACCATAAGTGTTATACAACCATAGTAGCGGGATAATATTACATTAACTTTATTTATCATACAATCTAGTGCCTTGTCCAAAGGCCATTCATTACTCCTCATCGTCGTTGACTTCAAACACCGACATGCAGCAGGGACCAAAACAAGCCTGCGCATGCGACTCACCTGCAACAAGGGTTAACAAACCCTGAGTACAAAAGTACTCAACAAGACTAACCCGACATAACGGGTGTAAGACTTTAGGGATGCAAGGGTTTGGGACAAGGTAAGGATGTAGCAAAATTCAAAGTCCTTTGCCAAAAGCTTACTATATTTATCCTATTCTTAAATTTTACCCCTAAGTCCTTTTAGTTCATTATCTCAACTAAATATACATCTCTCATATTCTATTCCTTCTCATTCCATTCTTATTCTCATATTTTAGTAATTCACCAGTCCTGCATTGCTTCTGTAATGAATCGAGTCTCCATATCTGTGGAGCACCGGCAATTCGAATTGATTCAAGTCCCAGCTGAGGATTCCTTATCACACGACATATGTAGAACTTAATCTTGCATATATCAACCTCGCTACCAGATCCTCCTATACTAAGCCGTCTCCACGCCACCCGAGAGCACAGCACACCTCAAATCCGGCCACATTCCAGCCACGAGAGTACACGCTACTCCCACCATCTCTCCACTCCCAGTGCGTGGGCATTCGTCTTAGTATCGGATTACCGAAGTAGGCTTACCGGAGTATGTGACCAGTACTACAAAGTGTCTCATTCAGAAGATCCACAATGAGTGGCCTTTAAGCGACATAGTCGGCAACATTACCCAACATTCAAGATAAGTCACCCGACTAGTCTCTAATTCATTCTACTTTCTTCCTTTCTTTCTTTGGCTAGTATGCCATCTTTGATTGTATCAAAACTTTTGCTTTGAAAGCCTATCATAAAGCATACTAAGCATTCTACGCCTTTGTAAATGAAAACATCTTCAAGGATGGTAAACAATTAACAAGGTAGGCAGTGCATCAAGTAGGTAACATTTGACATATCAACTTAATGCAATAAGAAACATAGGTGATAAACTTTTCAAAGTAACAAGGTAATGGTTTAATGCATAAACCGGGGCTTGCCTTCGTTGACGATCTCAGGTTCCGGATCAGTACCACAATTATCGAATCCCGTGACAACCGGGGATTCTTCAAGAACTTGCTCAACAAGAATCGTTTCATTCTTGGGTTCTACACAAAATGATAACATATGCTTTAACATGATGATAATGTAAACATGATGCTTTCACGGTACATGAAATGTAAAAACACCCGCAAATGACTTTATTTCACGGTACAGTTGCAAGCCAACAAAACCAATTTGCAATCCTAACATTAAGAACCATACATGTGACTTGACCAAATGGATCTTGAAACCCTACTAGTCACAAAACATGACCAAAACAAGATCCAACACTAATCAACACTTAGGGTTTCAACGAGTTAACTTGTTAATGACCTTTGTTATCACATGAAATGTCATTAAGATTTACTAATTACAAATTAGGTATGAGTTCAAATACTAATTAAGGTACTAAGGATCATTATAAGTTAATGACCCAAGGTCAACAACCAATTCTAAAGTCAAACAAATCCTAATTGATTAAACATTAATTAAATGAATAATTAATTAAATAATTAAGTCTACATTAGGTATAAAATAAACTTTGTCCAATTAAGCTCAAATTTTTATGTAAGCTTCCTCATGACAAATTAGTGTACCAAAACAAATTTCATAATTTTTGGAGTTATATAGTGACTTACAAAAATCATGGAAATTGCATTTATTAATTAATGGACTGAATATTTGAACATTAAAAATTTATTCAAATTTCATGTTTCAAATTTTTAAACCATACTAGATCATGTACAGAAGCTACCCACAAATTTTCAGAATTTTTGGATCTGTAAATAAATTCCTACAAAATTGAAAAATTGCTGCACTATTCAAAAATCAGAAAATAACAATTTTCACTATTCTTCTTCTCCCTTCTCACTGACAGACTGACCCCACTGGTCAGCGACAGGGAACAAGACACGGCGGCGCGGCCAGCTCCGGCCAGCAAAATGCGCCGGTGGTGACTCTCCGGTGAGACAGACTACACCTACATGATCTACACCATGTCACGAATCTATCCCAACCCTCAGAACAGCAAAGGGCACACCGGATGGAACTCTACGCCGGCCATGGCGGCTCGGACCCGACGGCGGTCGATGTAGCTAGGGCTACGGTGCAGTAGAGTCAAAAGAAGAGTGAGCATCACGCTCAGGAGCTCACCGTGATCACGATGATGTACTTGGTGCAGGCGGAGACGTACTGAATCGCCCTAGCCACGGTGAGGTGGGTCGCGGCGGAGCTTTGGCCGGCTCCGAAGAAGACGACGTCGCGCGGTGGTGCTGATCGGCTAGAAGCGAGGCGAGCAGGTCGGGAATGAGCGGCAAGGTGAGGCGGAGCTGCTGGCCAACGCAATTGGCCTAAGGTGGTCCGACGAGGATGAATTTGACGATCGCGGCAATGTCACCGGCGGCGAACAGTCGACAGGAAACTGCGAAATGACGGCGGCTCGTTCCTATTTATAGAAAGAAGGAAGGTGTGCGGTGTCGACAGCACACAGACGAGCTCGCCATGGAGATGGCAGCGTGTCACTACGCGTGAAAGCGGCGAAATTTGATCGGCGGTGACCCCCGCGTGGCGCCGGCGGCAAGCAGTGAGGTGGAGTTGATTTTTTTTGAAATAATTACAGAACTGCCACTGCTTCCATTTTTCAAATTACTCCCAATTTTTCTAAAGAAGTTGAAAATCTCCAAAAATGAAAGTTGTTCAATTTTTTAAACTCTACAACTTTGCTTCTAGGAACATTTTCAAATTCTGCCTCCATTTTGAAATTTGAATTTGGGGTGCATTTGAGCATTTGAATCATTTCAAAATTACTCCAAATTTTATATGTAAACTTGAAAAACTTTGAATACCAAAGTTGATCTACATAAAATAATCTCCAACTTTGCTTTTTGCCTCAACCCCAAATTCCTCATGAATTTTGAATTAGTCAAAAGGGGCAAAAAGGACTTTTATAATTTGAAAATGAATTCAAATTTGATTTGTCTTCCTTTTACTTAGATTTTGATTTTTGACCAGTAACATGGCCCATTAGGGTTATTTGAGTCAAATGACACATGGCCTCACATGATCACATGAAATTTGACCCTTGTGGTCATGATCTTTATTTAGGGTTTTTGAAACACATCACATGAAATAACAACATTATGAAATAAAGCTTATATAGTGAATGCATTCAAAATTTTCTACTATATGAATGCTTTACAATGCACATGATGACATGTCAAATTTTAGTATTAGGTCAAAACACCAGAGGTGTTACAACCCTTCCCCCTTAAAGAAATCTCGTCCCGAGATTTAAAACTTAAGGCTAAGTAATAGAAAAGGAAATGTGTCAAGCTAACACATCATAACTTTATTCAAAAGGCTAGTGAGGGGGTTTTCCATTCTGTTAATAGCAAGACAAGTTACAATATAGACAAGGTATTGCAACTAGATAGAAGCGAAGAAGTCAGGAAAGTTCTCTTCTAAGTAATCCTCAGACTCCCAAGTAGCTTCATCTTCCGTGTGTTGATTCCATTGTACTTTGTAGAACTTGATTGTACGTCTACGAGTGACTCGATCTTTCTGATCTAAGACTCTAATGGGGTACTTGGTATAAGTCAAATCAGGTTCTAGTTCTACATCACCAAAGTCGATTTCTTGGTTAGGTACTTGAAGACACTTCTTTAACTGAGACACATGAAAGATATCATGTACCGCTGACATGTGATCTGGTAGCTTGACGCGATAGGCGACTGGTCCACATCGTTGTTGGATCTGAAAAGGACCTACATAACGGGGTGCCAACTTTTCCCGAATCCCAAAATGATGAACTCCTTTCATCGGTGATACCTTGAGGTAGACATAATCTCCCACTTTGAATTCTAGCGGTCGTCTCCTCTTATCAGCATAGCTTTTCTGTCAGGATTGAGCTATCTTCATATTAGCTTGTATGAGTTTAACTTTCTCTTCAGCTTCCTTGACCACATCCGGTCCAAAGAACCAACGTTCTCCAGCTTCTGACCAATTTAAAGGTGTTTGGCACCTACGGCCATACAGTGCTTTGAATTGTGCCATTTTAATGCTCTCTTGATGGCTGCTGTTATATGAGAATTCAGCTAAGGGAAGGCATTCATCCCATTTAGCACCAAAGGAAAGGACACATGCTCTTAACATATCTTCAAGAATTTGATTTACCCTTTCAGTCTGTCCGTCTGTTTGCGGATGATAAGCAGAACTACGGATAAGTTTAGTTCCTAAAGACTCATGTAGACTTTTCCAAAACTTGGATATGAACAATGATCCTCTGTCAGAGACAATGGTCTTGGGTGCCCCATGTAGACTGAAAATTCTATCAAGATAAAGCTTTGCATACTGCTCCGCTCGATATTTATCTCTGACTGGTAAGAAATGAGCTATTTTGGTTAGACGATTAACAATAACCCATATTGAATTGTAGCCTGCAGATGTCCTAGGCAATCCCACGATGAAGTCCATACAAATATCTTCCCACTTCCAAGATGGAACTAGCAACGAATGTAATGGACCTGCAGTCTTCATATGAACTGCTTTGACTCTCTGGCAAATATCACACTTGGCTACATATTGAGCTATTTCTATTTTCATTTTGGTCCACCAATATCTCTTTCTCAAATCATGATACATTTTGTTGCTACCCGGATGAATGGAGTATCTTGTAGAATGAGCTTCATCAAGAATCTGCTTTCGCAGCTCCGGATTTTTGGGTACTACCATTCTATCCTTGAACCATACGACATCTGATTCATCAATCTTGAAACACGTTGGTTTTCCAGATCTGACTTTATCCTTAATATGGGCTATGCCCTTACTTTTCTTTTGAGCAGCAATGATCTGATCTTTGATAGTGGACTCAACTACAATATCGGACAGGGAACCTTGTTGTATGATTTGTAAATTCAGATGCTCCATCTCTTGACACAATGTTCGCTGCATCGGTTCTACAATCAGGCAATGACAATGACTCTTGTGACTCAGGGCATCGGCAACCACATTAGCCTTGCCCGGATGATAGTGCACTTCTAAATCATAATCTTTGATCAATTCCAACCATCTTCTTTACCTCATATTCAACTCTAACTGAGTGAAGATGTATTTCAAACTTTTGTGATCCATATAGATATGACATATATTGCCCAATAAATAATGTCGCCAAACCTTGAGTGAATGGACAACAACAGCTAATTCAAGATCATGGGTGGGATAATGTTCTTCATGCTTCTTGAGTTGTCTGGAAGCATATGCTATGACTCTGCCTTCTTGCATAAGAACACAGCCAATACCAATTTCAGATGCATCACAATAGATATCAAATGGCCTCTCGATATCAGGTTGTGCTAATACTGGTGTAGTTGTCAACAACTTCTTCAATGTTTGAAAGGCCTCTTCACATTCTATTGATCATACAAACTTAGTTTGATTTTTCAGCAATCCAGTAATTGGCTTCGCAATTCTAGAGAAGTCAGGGATAAACCGACGGTAATACCCTACCAACCCCAGGAAACTACGAACTTGATGAACAGTTGTAGGTGCTCTCCAGTTAAGGACTTCTTCTACCTTGCTCGGATCAACAGCTATACCTTCAGCAGATAGTACATGACCTAGAAATTGTACTTCCTCTAACCAAAATGCACATTTGCTGAATTTGGCATATAGTTGGTGATCTCTTAACCTTTGTAGAACAATACGGAGATGTTCCGCATGTTCCTCTTTGCTCTTGTACTGATTTTGAGCTTGATTAACAGGGGCTTTGGTTGCATCAGGATTGTTCTTCCTAGGATACGGACATTCTTGGAAAAAATGCCCGGGTTTACCACAATTATAGCATGGAAAATTGTGATTCTGGGGAGTAGCATTGCGGTTTGCATTATTTGTATTGTTCTGCTGCTGCGGTGCTTGATGAGTATAAGGCATATTAGTTGCAGGGCGAATGAAGATTTGCTACCTGCTTTGGCCTTGTTGTGGGCGAAATGGCGTACAGCCATGATTCTGAGGATGGTATACTATCTTCTGACGCTTGCCACTAGATAATCCGGAAGCAAATATTTTCTTCTTCTTCGCCTCTTTGTGTCGGCGGTAATTCTCTTCCGAAGCGATAGCAATGTTGATTGTCTCATGGTAAGTTGCATTACCACAGGCTGCCATCATTGTCTGAAGTTTAGTGTTCAAGCCTCTAAGAAAATAATTCTTTTTCTTCCTGTCAGTATTCACATACTCAATAGCATACTACGACAGGTGGTTGAAACGCCCAACATAATGCATCACCGGGTGCTCCCCTTGCTTAAGAGCCAAGAACTCTTCCAACTTCATGGTCATCACACCGTCTAGAATATAATGTGCCCTGAAGGCATCCTTGAACTCCCTCCAGTTGATTTGGTGACCAGCGGGCTGTACTGCTACCAAATTTGCCCACCAGGCACCAGCAGCTCCTCGGAGTTGCTGTGCCGCAAACCTTGGTTTTTGAACCTCAGTATAGTGGATTAGCTCGAACTTTTGCTCAATTGTTCTAAGCCAATCATCAGCTTCTAAAGGTTCGTCTGCCTTAGAGAACACCGGCGGATGTGTGTCAGTAAAATCCACATAAGTTGACTCATCATTTCCATTACGACGGCCATGATGAGGGTATGGTGCCTGCTGGTTCTGCGCCAACTTCCTTAATAGCTTGGCATTCTCTGCCGTTGCGTTGATGAGTGCAGCTATGGCATCTACCATAGTCGAGGGCATTGGTGGAGGATTTGGACACTCATCATCGTCATGCGAGCCACTAGCACCAGTTCGGGTGATAGGACGAGGCATCTGTTAGAGAAACACATTTACTTACATTATTCTTTATTGAAAGCTTTTAAAAGGTTTCATGCTATAAAGGGTTCTTATTTATATTACATGTCTTGTATCCCACAAGACAACCCTGGTTTTCTAGGAAAGCAGTAAAGGAACTACTACTACTCCAAGCTTTCAGTCTTCGGCATCCATGCCCGTATCGGATGAAACCTCATCTTCATCTGAGAAGTACACTAACTCCTCAGGATCCTCCTCCTCTTCTTCATTCTCGACTTCTCCTAGAGCTACAATCATTTCTTCATCGGTAACTTCACCATCCCCATGAGGAGGATGAAGTTGAGCGTACAACAGGTGGACATTCTCATGAAGAATGGCATTGTCCATCTCTAGGTCTTCTACGTAGAACTCCAACTCATGGACGCGTTCATTGGCCGCATCCTCTCGTGTCCAGGCTTCATTCCGCAACTCCATGGTCATGGTGATACCTCTTTGCATTTCCGCCAGCTCTTCTCGATCTTTGGCATGAGCTCGACGAAGAGTGTTGAGCTCCTTGTTAAGGTTCTCGATGTTGGTGGGGTTGCTTGAAGATCCTTCCTCTCCTAGGTTCTTGGAACTTCCTTCACCAAGCTCGTGATTTCTTGATGCCAACTGGTGACGACGGACTCCATGAGGTCCGGTGGATTTGTGTGCGGTTTTCTTGGTCTTTGCCATAGCCTATAGGATTTAAGGTAGGACTATAAGAATAGCTTGAGGATAATGGAGGTTAGCAAGAATGGGATTGACATTACTTACCCAACCACTATTAAGGGGAATTATTATGCAATGTGCTCAAGCATGATGCATGAATCAATCTTACGAATCTAAGTACAAAAGATTTATATAATCATAAGTACTAGATTTTTAATACATAGGACAAACCTAAGCATATTATCCACCACAAACTTTCAAATAAGTCAAGATTGAGTCTAGATCAAAGGTAAGAAGAAAGAAATTGAACTTTCAAAATATCAAGTTTACTTTCTTTGATCCAAATTAATTTGAAGGTTTTTCAAAGTAACCTACAATGATCATAGATGGGAACTACTCTAATACCAGCTGTGGCAGAACCTCCTAAGAAATCGGGCCCACATGCACCTATCATTGTCTTAACAGACCTCGGATAACGTACACGAGTTCCCAACAACTCAATAGATCTGTCGGGTGTCCTCGAGAAACCCGAATATCCACGATTCTCTTTTCAAATAGGATCCCAATCACAGTCATTGCAGATTACAACAGTTTATTCAAATATATACTAAAGTAAAAGATAGCGGAAGTCTTAAGATAACATAATTACAAACCAGTTGTTTTCAAACTTATAATACCATAAGTGTTATACAACCATAGTAGCGGGATAATATTACATTAACTTTATTTATCATACAATCTAGTGCCTTGTCCAAAGGCCATTCATTACTCCTCATCGTCGTTGACTTCAAACACCGACATGCAGCAGGGACCAAAACAAGCCTGCGCATGCGACTCACCTGCAACAAGGGTTAACAAACCCTGAGTACAAAAGTACTCAACAAGACTAACCCGACGTAACGGGTGTAAGACTTTAGGGATGCAAGGGTTTGGGACAAGGTAAGGATGTAGCATAATTCAAAGTCCTTTGCCAAAAGCTTACTATATTTATCCTATTCTTAAATTTTACCCCTAAGTCCTTTTAGTTCATTATCTCAACTAAATATACATCTCTCATATTCCATTCCTTCTCATTCCATTCTTATTCTCATATTTTAGTAATTCACCAGTCCTGCATTGCTTCTGTAATGAATCGAGTCTCCATATTCGTGGAGCACCGGCAATTCGAATTGATTCAAGTCCCAGCTGAGGATTCCTTATCACAAGACATATGTAGAACTTAATCTTGCATATATCAACCTCGCTACCGGATCCTCCTATACTAAGCCGTCTCCACACCACCCGAGAGCACAGCACACCTCAAATCCAGCCACATTCTAGCCATGAGAGTACACGCTACTCCCGCCATCACTCCACTCCCAGTGCGTGGGCATTCGTCTTAGTATCGGATTAGCCGAAGTAGGCTTACCGGAGTATGTGACCAGTACTACAAAGTGTCTCGTTCAGAAGATCCACAATGAGTGGCCTTTAAGCGACATAGTCGGCAACATTACCCAACATTCAAGATAAGTCACCTGACTAGTCTCTAATTCATTCTACTTTCTTCCTTTCTTTCTTTGGCCAGTATGTCATCTTTGATTGTATCAAAACTTTTGCTTTGAAAGCCTATCATAAAGCATACTAAGCATTCTACGCCTTTGTAAATGAAAACATCTTCAAGGATGGTAAACAATTAACAAGGTAGGCAGTGCATCAAGTAGGTAACATTTGACATATCAACTTAATGCAATAAGAAACATAGGTGATAAACTTTTCAAAGTAACAAGGTAATGGTTTAATGCATAAACCGGGGCTTGCCTTCGTTGACGATCTCAGGTTCCGGATCAGTACCACAATTATCGAATCCCGTGACAACCGGGGATTCTTCCAGAACTTGCTCAACAAGAATCGTTTCATTCTCGGGTTCTACACGAAATGATAACATATGCTTTAACATGATGATAATGTAAACATGATGCTTTCACGGTACATGAAATGTAAAAACACCCGCAAATGACTTTATTTCATGGTACAGTTGTAAGCCAACAAAACCAATTTGCAATCCTAACATTAAGAACCATACATGTGACTTGACCAAATGGATCTTGAAACCCTACTAGTCACAAAACATGACCAAAACAAGATCCAACACTAATCAACACTTAGGGTTTCGACGAGTTAACTTGTTAATGACCTTTGTTATCACATGAAATGTCATTAAGATTTACTAATTACAAATTAGGTATGAGTTCAAATACTAATTAAGGTACTAAGGATCATTATAAGTTAATGACCCAAGGTCAACAATCAATTCTAAAGTCAAACAAATCCTAATTGATTAAACATTAATTAAATGAATAATTAATTAAATAATTAAGTCTACATTAGGTATAAAATAAACTTTGTCCAATTAAGCTCAAATTTTTATGTAAGCTTCCTCATGACAAATTAGTGTACCAAAACAAATTTCATAATTTTTGGAGTTATATAGTGACTTACAAAAATCATGGAAATTACATTTATTAATTAATGGACTGAATATTTGAACATTAAAAATTTATTCAAATTTCATGTTTCAAATTTTTAAACCATACTAGATCATGTACAGAAGCTACCCACAAATTTTTAGAATTTTTGGATGTGTAAATAAATTCCTACAAAATTGAAAAATTGCTGCACTATTCAAAAATCAGAAAATAACAATTTTCACTGTTCTTCTTCTCCCTTCTCACTGACAGACTGACCCCACTCGTTAGCGATAGGGGACAAGACACGGCGGCGCGGCCAGCTCCGGCCAGCAAAACGCACCGGTGGTGACTCTCCGGTGAGACGGACTACACCTACATGATCTACACCATGTCGCGAATCTATCCCAACCCTCAGAACAGCAAAGGGCACACCGGATGAAACTCTACGCCGGCCATGGCGGCTCGGACCCGACGGCGGTCGATGTAGCTAGGGCTACGGTGCAGTAGAGTCAAAAGAAGAGTGAGCATCATGCTCAGGAGCTCACCGTGATCACGATGATGTACTTGGTGTAGGCGGAGACGTACTGAATCGCCCTGGCCACGGTGAGGTGGGTCGCGGTGGAGCTTCGGCCGGCTCCAAAGAAGACGACGTCGCGCGGTGGTGCTAATCGGCTAGAAGCGAGGCGAGTAGGTCGAGAATGAGCGGCAAGGTGAGGCAGAGCTGCTGGCCAACGCAATTGGCCTGAGGTGGTCCGACGAGGATGAATTTGACGATCGCGGCAATGTCACCGGCGGCGAACAGTCGAGAGGAAACTGCGAAATGACGGTGGCTCGTTCCTATTTATAGAAAGAAGGAAGGTGTGCGGTGTCGACAGCACACAGGCGAGCTCGCCACGGAGATGGCAGCGTGTCACTACGCGTGAAAGCGGCAAAATTTGATCGGCGGTGACCCCCGCGTGGCGCCGGCGGCAAGCAGTGAGGTGGAGTTGATTTTTTTTTTTGAAATAATTACAGAACTGCCACTGCTTCCATTTTTCAAATTACTCCCAATTTTTCTAAAGAAGTTGAAAATCTCCAAAAATGAAAGTTGTTCAATTTTTCAAACTCTACAACTTTGCTTCTAGGAACATTTTCAAATTCTGCCTCCATTTTGAAATTTGAATTTGGGGTGCATTTGAGCATTTGAATCATTTCAAAATTACTCCAAATTTTATATGTAAACTTGAAAAACTTTGAATACCAAAGTTGATCTACATAAAATAATCTCCAACTTTGCTTTTTGCCTCAACCCCAAATTCCTCATGGATTTTGAATTAGTCAAAAGGGGCAAAAAGGACTTTTATAATTTGAAAATGAATTCAAATTTGATTTGTCTTCCTTTTACTTAGATTTTGATTTTTGACCAGTAACATGGCCCATTAGGGTTATTTGAGTCAAATGACACATGGCCTCACATGATCACATGAAATTTGACCCTTGTTGTCATGATCTTTATTTAGGGTTTTTGAAACACATCACATGAAATAACAACATTATGAAATAAAGCTTATATAGTGAATGCATTCAAAATTTTCTACTATATGAATGCTTTACAATGCACATGATGACATGTTAAATTTTAGTATTAGGTCAAAACACCAGAGGTGTTACAAGAACAAGAAGCTCAAGATGGAGAAAGAGCATCTCAAGGTGGGATTGAGCAAGTTTGCTAGAGGCAAGCATCTCCAAAGTGAGCTACTCATGAATACCGTCATGAAGATGGATAGAAGTGGCATTGGATATATGGCAAGTGTAGAGAAGAAGAAGGCTCAAGCTCAACACCAACAATCAAAGCCAAAGCCAAAGCCAAAGAGATGTTTTGAGTGTGGACAAGAAGGCCACTTTGCTCATGAGTGTCAAACTCCACCACCACAACCCTTGCCCAAGCATGCTAGACCCTTTGCTTTCAATGCTCACTACATGCTTAGAAAAGATTCTAGTGGAAAGATGAAAGTCATGTTCTTAGGACCCCCCAACAAGAGTAGGCCTAAGAGGATTTGGGTGGCTAAGTCACTTGTTGAGAAGATGAAGAGCCCTCAACAAGTTTGGATTCCTAAAGTTTGAATCTCATGTGTGTAGGTGAACTACAAGACCGGTGGAAGTCATTGGGTTATTGATAGTGGTTGCACTTAACATATGACCGGTGATCCTCGTATGTTCACCTCACTAGATGAAGAGGTAGATGGACAAGAGAAAATAACATTTGGAGATAATTCAAAGGGCAAGGTTAAAGGATTAGGCAAAGTGGCAATATCAAATGATCATTCTATCTCCAATGTGCTCTATGTTGCTTCATTGAGCTTTAACTTGCTATCCGTTGGGCAATTGTGTGATCTTGGTTTTTAATGCTTATTCACCGAGAAGGAGGTTGTTGTATCCAAGGTAGATGACAATCAAGTGATATTCAATGGATTTAGATACAACAACTTATATCTAGTTGACTTCACCTCCGAAGATGCAAACTTGAAGACTTGCCTATTCACCAAAACCACACTTGGGTGGCTAAGGTATAGAAGACTTACTCATGTTGGGATGAGCTCACTCAAGAAGCTTATGAAAAATGATTTGGTGAGAGGGTTGAAGGATGTGGTGTTTGAAAAGGACAAGCTTTGTAGTGCATGTCAAGCCGGCAAGCAAGTTGCAAACACTCATCCAACCAAAGCTTTCATGTCAACCACAAGAGTGCTAGAACTCCTACACATGGATTTATTTGGACCAACAACATACAAGAGTTTGGGAGGAAATCTCTATTGTCTTGTGATTGTGGATGACTATTCAAGGTATACATGGGTGTTCTTCCTTCATGAAAAATCCGAAGTTGCATCTTGTTTCAAGAAGTTTGCCAAGAGAGCTCAAAATGAATTTAAAGTGAAGCTCAAGAAGATAAGGAGTGACAATGGCAAAGAGTTTAACAATACAAACATAGAAGCTTATTGTGATGAAGTTGGAATCAAACATGAAGTCTCCGCAACCTATACTCCTCAACAAAATGGTGTAGTTGAGAGGAAGAACCGGACTTTGATCACTCTTGCAAGGATAATGCTAGATGAGTACAACACCCCCGAAGCTCTATGGGCGAAAGCAATCAACACCGCATGTTATGCATCCAACCGCCTATTTCTTCAAAAGTTCCTTGTCAAGACACCGTATGAGTTGCTCAATGGGAAGAAGCCAGACGTCTCCTTCTTTAGGGTGTTTGGTTGCAAGTGCTACATCTACAAGAAGCGGCAACACCTAGGGAAGTTTCAAAGACGTTGTGATATAGGTTTTCTTGTTGGTTACTCATTGAAGTCCAAAGCATATAGAGTATTTAATCATGCCACCGGCTTGGTTGAAGAAACATATGATGTAGAATTTGATGAATCTAACGGCTCCCAAGGAGCACATGAGAATCTTGATGATGTAGGTGATGAACCATTGAGGGAGGCTATAAAGAATATTCCGATGGGAGACATCAAGCCAAAAGATGATGAAGATGATGTACAAGTCATTAACCAACCTTCTTCATCAAATGTACCACAAGATGGTGAAAAAGATGGGAGAGTGGAAAATAAAGATACTCATATCTCCCATGAGCAAATGGTGGTACAAGCACACGATGTTGATGCTCCACAACCTCCTCCTCAAGTGGTCAATAGAAGAAATACACCTCTCCTACAAGATCATCCACAAGATCTCATCATAGGGAGTCCATCAAAGGGTGTAATGACTCAATCTCAAAAACTTACTTCATTTATTGCTCATCACTCTTTTGTCTCTTGCTATGAGCCTACCAAGGTAGAAGAAGCTCTTAAAGATCCAGATTGAATCAATGCCATGCATGAAGAGTTGAACACTTCACTCGCAATGAAGTTTAGACTCTTGAAGAGCGACCAAAAGGTGCAAGAGTCATTGGAACGAAGTGGGTATTCCGCAACAAGCAAGATGATCAAGGTGTTGTTGTGAGGAACAAGGTAAGACTAGTTGCAAAGGGGTTCTCTCAAGTTGAAGGCTTGGATTTTGGAGAGACCTTTGCACCGGTTGCAAGATTAGAAGCCATTCGTATCCTACTTGCATATGCATCACATCATGAAATGAAACTATATCAAATGGATGTGAAAAGTGCATTCTTAAATGGCTTTATTAATGAACTAGTCTATGTTGATCAACCTCCTGGGTTTAAAGACCCTAGATATCCTAATCATGTTTATAGGTTGTCCTAGGCACTATATGGGCTTAAGCAAGCCCCAAGAGCTTGGTATGAGCGCCTTCGGGACTTCCTCATTGAGAAGGGCTTCACCATTGGGAAGGTCGACACTACACTATTCACCAAGAAGCTTGATGGGCATATCTTCATTTGTCAAGTATATATTGATGATATCATCTTTGGATCATCAAATGAAGACTCATGCAAAGAATTTGGTGAATTGATGTCGAAGGAGTTCGAGATGTCAATGATTGGTGAGCTTACATTCTTTCTTGGTTTTCAAGTCAAGCAAATGAAAGAAGGCATCTTCATCTCTCAAGAGAAATACACAAAAGATCTTCTCAAGAGATTCAAGATGGATGAATGTAAGCCAATCAAGACACCAATGCCTACCAATGGACATCTCGACCTAGATGAGGGAGGTAACCCGGTTGATCAAACTCTCTACCGTTCTATGATTGGTAGCTTGTTATATTTAACCGCATCTAGGCCCGACATCATGTTTAGTGTGTGTATGTGTGCTAGATTTCAAGCTAGTCCTAAGGAAACTCATTTAATTGCCATAAAAAGAATCCTTAGGTATCTTAAGCACACACCAAGCATTGGACTTTGGTATCCCAAAGGAGCTTTATTTGAATTAATTGGCTATTCTGATTCAGATTATGCTGGATGCAAAGTTGATAGAAAGAGCACATCCGGAGGGTGCCATTTGCTTGGTAGATCACTTGTGTCTTGGTCCTCCAAGAAACAAAATAGCGTGGCTTTGTCCACCGTCGAAGCGGAATATATTGCCGCGGGTGCTTGTTGTGCACAAATATTATACATGAAACAAACTTTGCTAGACTATGGAGTAGTTCTAGAGAAAGTACCTCTTTTGTGCGACAATGAAAGTGCGGTAAAACTTGCAAATAATCCGGTTCAACACTCTCGCACCAAGCATATAGATATCTGCCATCACTTTCTAAGAGATCATGTGGCTAAAAATGATAGATCACTAGAAGGTGTAAGATCTGAAGATCAATTAGCGGATATCTTCACTAAACCGCTAGATGAGGCTACATTTTGTAGATTGCGGAATGAGCTCAATGTACTTGATTTTAGTAACTTCACTAAAAATTGAGCTTGTGTTGTCCCTTGCATTCATTGTAATATACAACATGCTTAATTTGTGGCAATGCATATAGGGCTTGTCTAACATGGTTAAGATAATCGTCGAAAAGCATGTGGAGAAGCTTAACCTTGGATCAAACTTGACAAGCAACTAGATTTACTTACAAGTATTGCATATGCATGAATGTTGTTTTGTCGTTTTATTCCATTTGCCCTCTTGTTGCCTATTTTCTTAAAAAGAATTATAGCCTAAGGCAAAATATTTTAAAAAATACGAGGGTTTGAGAGAGGTCACTCACATCAGTCCCAATTGGTATTTATTTGGATCTTATTCAAGTTGGGACTTGATTGGGAACAGGCAGCGAGAAGGAAGTTTGAAGATTTGCTGGAAAAGGTGCACCGGACGCTGCACCGAACGCTGCTGTCCAGCGTCCGGTCAGTTCACAGGAGGTGAACTATTGCCGATGGAGTGGCCGGATGTTGCGTCTATGCGTCCGGTCAGGAGGGGATCCAGCGTTCGGTCGATCGAAGGAAGAACAAGTTGTACTGACCAGACCCTACCTGCGTCCGGTCATGGACCATCGGACGCGTCCGGTCCCAATTCCAGAGAAACTAGACCTCTCTGGAATCGACCGGACGCTGGGTGGTAGCGTCCGGTCGCTACCACCGGAGCGTCCGGTCAGTGGATTTCGCGCGTTTTCAGGACTCTTTTCCGTTTCCATCTCTGTCGCGTTTGGGACCCTCATATAACCGTGCTTTCGATTTCTTTCTCCTTGACCTAACTCGCCTGAGCCACCACCAAATCGCTGCTGTAGCCTAGCCCACAGCCAAGCTCCGTGCCTCGGCCACGCACGCCACCGCGCTCGGCTCCCTCGCCAGCCGCGCGCCACCGTACCTCACCGCGCCGTCGAGCCGAAGCACCGCACCCTCCCCGCGCTCTCTCCTGCCTACGCCGCCAGCGGCCGTGCCCCGTGCCGTTGCTCCTTGTGCTAGCCTCACTGGTCACCGTGCCGCCGCTGAGGAACCCTCAGCCGAGCCTCACCACCCATCTCTCGCGTGTCTACGACGCCGGAGTCAAGACCGAGGGGCTCTCAAGGCCTTTGATTCAACCCTTACCCTACCTCCGTGATTGGTAAGGCCAGACATTTTCAATCTTGATCTGTTGTGACCTAGATCGAATTGCAGTGCACTGATTCCCCATTGCATTTAGGGCTTTTGACCTAACCCTAGCCGGTTCTGAGGTTCCCCGCGCGACATCTTATCTTTTCTTGGTTCGCTGATCGTCAGGTAGAAAGCCATTCGATTCAAGTTCGCATCTACATTGCTTTCTCTATTAGGGTTTCGCATCTATTAGACATATTGTATTTATTTGTATATCCATCTATTCTATCATGCAGCATGTCGGTGCCGTTGTGATTCTTGTGGCAGTTGGTAGTCAACTCAGAGCCAAGCTCGCGAGTAAGGATCGAGGCCAAGCCTCGAGAGGTTCAGTTTGTCTATTGATCTTCATTAGCGTCAGTTCATCATCTTGTCAGTTCAGATGGCTCGCACCAAGAACGTTGGTGGTGGCCCAGGTGATGATGATCGGAGGCCCCCGCCTCGCCAGCCAGCCGGATCGAAGGGAAAGTCAACCAAGCAGGTGACATCCAAGAAGCGCAAGTACCACGACGCAGAGATAGCAAGAGCAGTAGCTGTTGCAGAGGCCGCAGAGCGTGCCGAGAGAGGCGGTGCCCGCAGCGGAGTTGTCATTGCAGATCACCCGGTTTCACCAGCAGTCAAAGCTGCGATTGAGGAGGTTGAGCGTCGTCACGGTAGTCTAGCTGGGACTGCCACGTTTGCAGGCCAACGGGTTGCCATTGAGGAGGGTCAGTCAGCCGAGCAGGAGCCAGTTCAGCAGACTCAGGAGGGCGAGCAGGCACAGCACACCTAGGAGGCCGAGGAGACAGAGCCGGCACCCCAGCTTTGCTGCTCTGGATGGACCCATGTACCAGTCTCGCCGAGGCCATCGACACAGCGGAGGGGATCACGTCCTCCACCTAGACCACAGGGTCCACCTCCAGTGGTGCATCTTGACTTGAGGGCCGCCACTACCAGACAGGTTCAGCAGCTATGATTTGTAGAGTTTGAGGTTTGGTTTCTTCCGAGGAGGGATGAGAGAGCAGCTGAGGGTTTCTACATGCCACTGCAGGAAGATTTCTACAATGCTTATCTCAACAGTGGGGCAGTGTTTAGATCTTAGAGAGTCTGTCGGATAGAGTCTGTTGTGGTAGCCGTCAGAGAGCACATTCGGCCTTACTTATCATATTTGCCAGGATTGATAGATTTGATTGGACGGACGGGGATATATGTACCATCTTGGGTCCAGCAGTTTTATGCTTCACTCTTCATCGATCCACATCATAGATTTATTCACTTTTCTTTTAGAGGCAAAGACTACAGAGTGACGAGTGGCAGAGCTAGAGAGATACTGAGGCTACAGGAGCATCCTGTCAAGATGCATGAGGTGTGTTATGGACAGCAAGAGCCTCCCAGGCATCCTCATGGAGGGTTGGTGCCCCCTACAGATTTAGTGCGACATTGCTTCAAGGAGCCCTTTGGTGAGGGGTCGAGCAGGAACCCCAGTGACTTGACTCCTATAGCGAGAGTGCTAGAGGCCATCATCATGAGGACACTGCTTCCCAAGATGGGATATAGGGAGGGCCTGACTCGCTTACAGCTCTAGCTTCTCAATGCCCTGATGCAGCAGACAGTATTTGATCTCTGGGATCTCCTGCTTTCAGAGATGGAGGATACAATAGCTGAGGGATTCAAGGGTCACAGGCAGCTTCCCTATGCTCACTGGATCACATTCCTCATCCGTAGAGTAGTGCTTGATAAGCCCCCTAGTATGATGGATGAGTATACAGGTGCCACCATAGAGTTCCCAGCTTACAACCTATCACAGAGGATCAGACACACCACTCCTCAGGCACCCAGACAGCCTAACCGTCGTCCCAACGTTCTAGAATCCACAGCTCAGTAGGATGAGATCATCAGAGGGATTGCAGCCACTGAGGAGGAGGAGCTAGAGGCACAGCAGGAGGTGAGCGAGTATAGTGACAGCTCTGACGACGACTACCAGCCTATTCCTCAGATGCCTCCACGCAGACATGATGTAGAGGCCGGTAGCTCCAGTTCTGCTCCACCTGCACCTCAGACAGACCCCGCTCTCATTGCTATTCTTGAGCGGATGCAGTAGACATAGGATAGACAGGCACATGAGACAGCTGCTACTTTTGCCCAATTTCAGACTCGACAGGACGAGTTCTAGAGGCAGCAGCAGGCCATGCAGCAGCAGCAACAGCAGATGCATCAGCAGCAGATACTCTTGCAGTAGCAGCTTATGGGTTTCATGCAGCATGTAGTGACAGCTCTTGGGGCCCCACAGCCACAGTCTTCGCCCCAGCTTGCTCCACCTGCCACCACTTCGACGACTCTAGTGGTACAGCCCAGTGGGCTTCAGAGTCAGGGACAGCCTCCAGCTCAGTTTGCTTCACCTCTTGTACAGGTGTCCCAGTGGTTAGCCTCACCCGTGGTAGCCCCGCAGTTCACTCCACTTCAGACGGGCTTCACACCAGAGCAGTCTTCCTCGCTATTTGTGCCTAACACGTCAGTCTCCAGGAGTCTTGGAGCATCCTTCAGCGAGTTGACCGGCATGCCTACTCCGCCTCACATGCATACCGCCGGTCCATCTACAGCAGCCCCAGTCGCTGTGACTACTCAGAGGCTCTCCTCATCTATCGCCTCGTCAGATCCTACGACAGACATACTAGCAGCTTCACAAGCAGCACCAGCCCCAGCTTAGACCCAGACCGCTTCAGCGACACTTCCTGCCACAGAGGGTCAGTCAGTTTAGAGCTCAGGGTCAGATGATGATGGTGCCTAGTTCTAGCTTGCCCCACGTTCTTCAACGCCCGGCTCATCCGCTGCAGCTCCGCCGACCGACCCTTAGGTTTTGGTGTTTGACGCCAAAGGGGGAGAGGGTTCGAGTATGTAGACTCAGGGGGAGCGTCATTTAGGGGGAGCTAGTTATATAGTGTTAGCTTATTATATACATTTGGGTTTTTATTTGTGTGATACACTATTACTTTTGCATTCGTGTGTTTACTTTCACGTATATTATTCTATCTATGTGATAGTGCTATCTATGTGATTGTGATATATGACATATGTGCTTTCTACTTTGCATTATTTAAATGTCATATCACTTGTGTCATGCTCATTTGCCTTTGCTTCCGCGTTTATACTCTGATGCAAATGAGCTATGTTAGTCATACTCATGCTTAATTCACATCCTTTGAGTACATTGAGTTGGCTTGGGTTATATAAGCTTGCCTAACTCTTTTGTTTTTATCGACAAAAGCTTATATGAACCAAGCCCGTCAAAAACCTCACTCTTTAACATACTCGAGGTGGTATTGTCATCAATCACCAAAAAGGGGGAGATTGAAAGCATCTAGGCCCCTAGTTGGATTTCGGTGATTAATATCAATACAAGATTACTATGACTAACGTGTGTTTTGCAGAGGCAATTAAGTTAGGTCATGGTAATGGAGATCGATTGGGCAATCGAGGTTGTCATGCCCCTACGATGGAAATCGTTTCGGTTTTTCAAAGGATTGACAACAAGGTTAAGGGCGACTAGTTCTAAGTGTCGATTGGAGTTGGAGAGACACTTAGAGTAGTTTAGGACTTTGTTTTTCCTTTGGCCGTACTATTAAGGGGGGTATGGATGGGTAGCTTGACCTAGTTGAGTCTAGTGAGTTAGGTGTGGTGCACACTTATTAAAACTAGCTCTAGGTAGCTCCTATGAATGCCTAAGATCCTTTGGAGCAAACTTCATTCACATATGTTCGAGAGTTGGAAGTGAATGGAGGGTCAAATACTGACCGGACGCTGGCTCCGGTGCGACCGGACGCTGGCCGCAGGGTCCGGTCAGTTCATTTGACCGAGGAGAACAAGTCTGGTGTGACCGGACGCTGGAAGGTCAATGTGACCGGACGCTGAGGGCCAGCGTCCGGTCGACTCCAGTAAGGGTCCAGACTTGAGAAAGTGTGACCGGACACGTCCGGTTAGTACTGACCGGACCCTGATTATCCAGCGTTCAGTCGAGTACAGTAAGCATCCAAGAGCGACCGGACGCGTCCGGTCATTACTGACCGGACCCTGACAGCGTCCGGTCATCACTTGAAAACTGTTGCGCGGGTTGAACTGACCAGAGCGTCCGGTCAAAATGATCGAAGCATCCAGTCATCTCGTAGAAGCTCATAACGGTTCGTTTTTCAGGCTGCCTTATAAATAGAAGCTCCACTCGTGTGTGGAGTCACTTTTGCTCATTCCAACAGCTGAGAAACACGTTTGTGAGTGCTAAGAAGAGCAAGGTCCTAGTGAGGTGTTTGTGATTTGAGAATCCAAGAGTGAAACCTCATTAGTGAATCAAGAGTAGACAAGTGTGCATCCATCTTCTCATTAGGCTTCGCGTGGTCAAGTGAGAGTTCGTGCTTGTTACTCTTGGTGATCGCCATCACCTCGATGACTTGGTGGTGATTGGGAGCTTGGTGATCACCCGACGGAGCTTGTGGGTGACCCAACTCAAGTTGTGAGCAGCTTTGGGTGATTCGCCGCGACGGAGTGTCGAAGAATCAACCCGTAGAGAGCACTTGATCCTTGCGCGGATCAAGGGGGAGCTACACCCTTGCACGGGTGCTCCAACGAGGACTAGTGGAGAGTGGCGACTCTCCGATACCTCGGCAAAACATCGCCACGTTCCTCTCTCCATTTACTTTGAGCATTTACTTTAAGTATTTACTTTGAGCAATTCAATACTTGTCTTTACATTCATAGAATTGCTATGCTAGAGTAAGTTTGGAACATAGGTTGCAAGTCTTTTGTGCGTTAATTTGATAGAAACACTTTTCTAGGCACAAGGGGTTAATTGGGCTATCCGTAGGATTTGATTATTGCAAGAGAATTTAGAATTAGCCCAATTCACCCCCTCTTGGGCATCTTGATCCTTTCAGGATCCACACCCATGCCGCCACTGGTTGCCGAATCCGCGTCGTTGGTGGTCGGATCCGCGAGCCCTGATGTTGGATCTAGCAGATCCACGAGCCCCGACGCCGAATCCACGATCCCCAACACCGGATCTAGCGGATCCACGAGCCTCGATGCCGAATCCACGAGCCCGGCCCTGCGCTCCACCACTGGAGGCCCCGCGCCACTGTTGGAGGACGGGAGCCGTGCGCCGCGCCGATGCCGGAGAGAGACGAGCGCCTCCACACTACTACATAACGGGTAATCACCGCCGCCACTTGCACCGCCGGTTCGTATTACAAAGCATTGGTGAAATAATTTTCACCGCCAGTTCATGTTATGAACAGTTGGTGAAAATTTGGGCGGTTATCACCGCCGACTAGTAACACGAACCGGTGTTGATAAACCTATCACTACAGCCGGTTTGTGTTACCAACAAGTAGTGATGGTCGACCTATTTGTACCGTCGATTTGTGATACGAACCGGTGGTGAAAATCATTTCACTAACGGTTCGTAATACGAACCGGTGATGATGAGTTATGCTGCATCACAATAAAATTCATAACTTTTACAAAAAAAGTCGGATCAAAACAAACTTTATATCGAAGTTGTAGATCTCATCGAGATCTACAACTTTGTAGTTGATGAATTTTTTATTTGAAATTATTTATAGTCCCAGAAATCTACTTGAAGCTCTTATATTTTAAAATTCAATTTTTTTCGAATTATACAAACAACCTAAGATGAAAATTGATCAAAAGCAAAGTTACAGATCTATCTATGATCTACAACTTTGTAGTTGACAACTATTTCTTTAGAAATCAATTAGGGTTTTAAATTTCAATCTTAAGTTCAAAAATTTTGAAATTCAAATTTTGCAAATAACCTCGGATGGAAAATCAACCAAAACCAAAGTTGTAGATCTCGATGACTTTTTCATTTGAAATCGTTTGATGTCCAGTATGGCTGAAGTTTAGATGATTTGAAATTCAAATTTGTCGAACGACCTCGGATGGCAAAACCACCAACATTAAAGTTGTAGATCTCGATCAGAACAACAACTTTGTAGTTGATGACTTTTTTTATCTGAAGTCGTTTAGGGTTCTAAATACTTATTTTAAAATCATGAGAAGTTAGTATTAAAGGAATATACATGTTGTATGGACACATGTGACTTAGGGGTGGAGTGGTTAGAGCAGCTACGTGTGACGGCTAAGGGATGGCAACGGGTATATACCCGTCGGGTATCGCCGGAACGTTCTCTTCCCCGCTACGGAGAATTTATCCCGTCCCCATCCCCATTAACTATCTCGGGTATAGATTCTTGCCCATCCCCGTACCCGTCGGGTATCGGTCGGGTAACAGATACCCGACGGGTACTGCATACCCGATAAACAAGGACACTTGGGGTCGCAGCTTTGCAATCGGAGACGTTTCTTCTTCACCCGGGTATAAGTGTCGGAGTCTCGGAGATGCCGAGGAGAAGGAGTGAGGTTGCGAGGAGGACGAGCAAAGGTGACAGAGAGACCGAACTGAGAAAGCGAGGGGCACGAGCGCTCGTAAGACATGCGTGCTTGTGCTGCCGACGGAGATGGTGAGGAAAAATTGAACGAGGGTTCCTAGAACACACAAACTATATATATGACTGTTCAAATTTGGACCAAAATACCTATGTTGAGCTTCTTTGAGCCTAATACTCGCATGATAGCTCAAATAGTCGGGTTCCCCAACGGGTAACGGGGACGGGTAAACAGGGAACGTTCCCGTACCCGCTATACCCATCGGGTATGGATTCTTGCCCATCTAGATGCCCGCGGGTAAAGATATGATCCCATCTCCGTCCCCTAATGGATCAAATACCCGTCGGGTATCGGGTATCGGGTCCCCGTTGCCATCATAGATCTTAGGTCGGAATCCCAGCGCCGCGAGCGTGCGTATTTTCGCACGAAAAATCACTTGTCTTGTGACAATGGGCATTCCCTAGATTAAATCAATTTTTTTGCTACTTTTTGAACCGATTTTGGAATTTTTGAAAATCCCTATCGCCCCGGCTGGAAATGTAAACCGGCTATGATAACTTTGCATCACGGTCGGTTAGGAAAGTCGATGAGCCTCTCATTATGTTTTTGAAATTGAAACCAATCAAAGACTGATCAGTCCTAATTAATGCCCGTTCGCTCTCTCCCTCCAGCTAGTGGCTGCTCTGCTGACGTATATGTGATCTCTCTTTTTTTTTTTTTTTGTTGCCGCTTATCTAGGTATAACTGTAGCATCTGTTTGTACACACGTACACCTACTCAACACATATACACTATTCACACCACCTATGTACAAATAAACCTACAACTATACTTAGATTTGAAGACCGTATTTTTTTTTTTTTTGAGATCACCGAAATCACTGATTCCATAGGCAATGGTACGTCATGATCTGCGGCGCGTCATGATCTCACTGTGGCCGCTCTGCTGACGTATATGTGATCTCTTGCTCTCAGACCAAATCTTGCTTTGCTTCGTCCTACCTCAGCTGCATTGATTTCTTTGTAATCTTTGCACTGTGCGACGAGAAAGCATGATTGTGGGCACCTCCACGCTACGGCACGCCTTTTCACACGGTGGCTCAGTGCTACTTTAGGGGTGTTTGGTTTCTTGACCGGATTTTAGTCCTTGTTACATTAAATGTTTGGACATATGCATAAAGTATTAAATATAGACAAAAAAAATAATTAATTATACAAATTGCGACTAATTTGCGAGACGAATTTTTAAGCCTAATTAGTCCATGATTTGACAATGTGGTGCTACAGTAAATATGTGCTAATGACGAGCTAATTAGGCTTAATAGATTCGTCTCGTAAATTAGTCTCTATCTATGTAATTAGTTTTTTTAATTAATTCATGTTTAATCCTCATAATTAACATCTAAACATCTGATGTGACACGAACTGAACTTTAGCGCCTGGATCAAACACGCCCTTAGCATCCACGCCTTTTCACACGCCGCACGCAAGTCGATCGAAGCTGTCCACCTCCTCGGTTGCATTATTGGAGGCATGCGAGCCGTCCACTGCCAAGTTGCATTATTGGTCTGTTTATCCTACCGAGCGAGGTAGTGTTTAGTTCCCATAATTTTGAAAAAAAAATTTAAGATTTTTCGTCACATCGAATTTTTGGACGCATACATAAAACATTAAATATAAATAAAAAATAAAGCTAATTACACAGTTTAAACAAAATTCAGAAGATAAATCTTTTAAGCATAATTAAATTATAATTAAATACTAATTACCAAATAATAACGAAAGTTCTACCCCCACGCTACTAAACAAGGCCCGAGTCTTTGTGCGATGAGAAAGCAACTTGCGGTACCCCCACGCTACTGCACGCAAATGCATTGGCCGCCGTTTAACGTGGTGGCTCAGAGCTACTCTAGCATCCAAGGCTCTGCCGTGGAATTAATAAACTAGACCCAGTCCGCAAATCCGTCGAAGCTGTCACGCACTTTCCTACCCACCTTGCAGTGTTATTACCACAACCTACACAAGCCACCAAGCAGCCAGCAACCAGCTACTGTTACCCTTGCGGACAAGAACCTCAAATTGGAACCTAAATCCATCTCGCTGTTCCTCCTTTCATCACTCACCCGCACGCTACAATCCAGCTGTAGTATCTGGTTGGTCAGGTTGACGATGTCCATGGCGATTCTTGTCTAACCGTTAACCACTAGATCGTGTTCCAGCCATTGCTCACGGCCTCACCGCTTCACCGCTTCCGGCCATTGCTCAGCTCGTCGGCCCCAGGTTCGTTTCCTTAGCTGTTATGTTTCTGCAGCTGCTTATGCATAGCTAGATCTGCGCATATAGTGCCCACTGTGATGTAGTTGCTACGTATCTGCAGCTGCTTATGCGTAGCTAGATCTGCGCATATAGTTGCCACTGTCATGTAGTTGTATGAATGAACGAGAAGTTAGTAGTAGTGTCGCGATGGCTGCAATAATACATGGCAGATGATTTAATCTTTGATGTATAAAATTAAAATGCCATGTTGAAATTAATATCTGTTCTCATTTTGTTACAGCAAAAACCGAAGTTCTCAATCATGGCCGGTGTCCTAGATGCTTTGGCGTCCTACATCCAAAACATGCTCATGCAGATGGCGGCAGATGAGGTGCATATGTTGCTTGGAGTGTCCGGTGAGATTGATAACATGGACATCAAGCTTCGGGATCTGAAGAACATCCTTGCTGATGCTGATAGGAGGAACATCACAGACCAAAGTGTCCAAGCATGGGGGATAGAGCTAAGGAATGCTATGTATGATGCCACTGACATCCTCGACCTGTGCCAGCTCAAGGCCATGGAGCGAGGCCAAAGGCATGATGCCGGATGCTTCAACCCGTTGCTCTTCTGCATACGGAATCCCCTACATGCCCACGACATTGGAAGCCGCATCAAGAACCTTAACAAGAAGCTAGATGACATCAAGGCACGTGGTGCATCATTCAACTTCATGAACCTTGGTACTTATGAGGACCGTGGAAGAAACGTGGTATCATATCCTTCTGGTACCCGTGAGACATCAGGGGGGCTTGACGAATCTGGTTTGATTGGTGAGAAGATCGAAGATGACACAACAAATCTAGTAGAGATGCTAACAAAGAAGTATCCAACTGACGACGACAAATCCAACAAAATAATCATTTTCTCTATTGTGGGAATTGGTGGGATTGGTAAAACTACCCTTGCTCAAAAGATCTTCAACAGTGAAGTCATAAAACATGAGTTCACGAAGAAAATATGGTTGAGTGTCAACCAAGACTTCAACAATACTGAAATGTTAAGGAGAGTTATTATCGAAGCTGGTGGAAACCACCATGCTTGTGGAAATTCGAAGGTGGCACTGGAACAGACTCTAATAGAAGCTTTGAAGGGACACAAAACCTTATTAATAATGGATGATGTCTGGGACTACAATATATGGGAAGGTGTGCTTAGAACTCCCTTTGTCAATGCCATGCTAGCTCAAGGTAGCCGTGTGCTGGTCACCACAAGGCATGACATAGTGGCACGTCAGATGAAGGCTGAGGAGCCCTACCATCGTATTGACAAACTTGGGCTTCAAGATGCATGGTTGCTGCTCAAGAAGCAGGTACAAGTTAATCCATACATTTATTACTTTTCTTTAATATGCATTTTGTTTTCTAGCAAAACACTTTAGTTTTTCTTCTGTCTTAGTAGTGGGAACTAGATTACCTGTCCTGGCAACAACTTCTATTTTTCTTCTTTGTTTCAAACATCTAGTTCTACGGTGGTGACCTTTGAAATATAATATAAAGAAACAAAATGCCAAACTTCCATATGTTAGTATTGTAATATCCTGCATATGCAATCATGCAGACTCCACATAGGGCAGGTATTCACAATTTTTTGTTAAAGCAATTAAAATTTGGACATTGTATTACACTTCCTCCTTTTTTAAAAGAACTTGAGATCTGTAGGTTCGATTGGATCTGTCATGGTCTGTAACGCAGGCAATACCAAATGGCGAATTAGCAACTAAATTTAATTCACAAACTAAGGCAACCATAATAAGTCTGTTTAGCACTATGCTTTTTAGACTAAAATAAAAAAATGGCCTTTGACCTTATTCTGTATGATGTCATCTGGGTCCCTAGACTCTCAAAATGCATGCATTGTGACGTTAGCGAAATTGTCCCATGCTCTTATAATGCTACTTTCACGTCCCCCCACACTTATACTAGAATATCATCAAGATCCCCATACTTGTCATGTGCTATCATCCAGTTCTAAATGAGCCCTAACACATTATACACCCTTATGTGCTATGCCACAATTGATCCATTTGTAGTTCAGTATTGGCCAGTAGTCCAACGTGAGGGTATGTATGTCACACATATTGGGCTGTTGGTGGCCTTGAGTAGGATCCACTAGTAGAGATATTATGAGACATATAGGTAGCATTTGGTTGGAAGATAAGGTGGGGTGGGATGGTCTTGTCTCTGGTTTGTGGAACATGGCGACCCTATTTTCTTTCTGGTTGGGGAGGGATGGGATCAACCCGTTTTCTGTTTGGTCTTAGACATAAAAAGTGGGATCCGCTACTGACACGTGGGGCCCATTTGGCAGTTTTTATTCTTTCTTTTTCTTCCTTCTCTCCTTCTCTCTCTTTCCCCAACCGTAGCTGCCCAAAGGGCTCGCAGCGCGAACCCTACGCCTCCTCCTAGTTAGATCGGCGCCCACGCCCCATGCCTCCTGTTTCATGCGGCCCCCCGAGCTCGCACGCAGTGGCTCTTCAGAGGTTGCACGACGGCGGCCTCCCAAGCTCGCGCGCGGAGGCTCCTCATATCTCGCGCACAGTGTTGGCCCCTCGAGGTCACGCATGGCAATGGCCCCCCAAGCTTGCACGACGGTGGCCCCCGGCGCTCCTCTTCTTGGTCGACCGCCCCTACATGCACCTCCTCTCCTTTTCTTCCTCACCAGCAAGCGGGCTCGTCCCACCTTGGGCGACCCCCGTCCCTCAAATATCTGGGGACTGGGCAACCCGCATCTCTCGGGAATATTCCCATGTAGGATGTCCTCGCCCCTTGTGGCCTCCCAAACAAACACCACTCATCCTAGAGCCATCTCGTCCCGTCCCTGCTTGTCCTTGCATCCAAACACATAGATAATGTTCCACCATGGCATGCCATGTTGAGGAATGGAAAAGGTCTAGGTCTGTTTGGATGTGGATAACATCGTGTTACATATTCTAAAGCTAGAAATAATATTTTGATGAGTAAACTCCATGGTTGGTCCTCCAACTTGTGAGTTGTGTCATCCCGGTCGTCAAACATAAAAAAGTATGTCATTTCGGTCTTTAAACTTTGTTTGGGCCTCATATTCATACAAACGGTATGGATTCAGGTCCGTGTGTAGAGAAAAGACTCGCTTGCTTGAAAATAAAATATTAGCGCGAGTTATATACAAAATTACCCACATACATAAATTGCACAAATATTAACAAATTTCATGAGGGACTATATGAGTTCATCTCGCTGTCAATGCCGCCACTGCTGCCGGGGAGCGCGAGAGCGTGAGCCATGGCCGTGGCTTCACAAGCGAGCCGCTGCCACCGCTGCACAAGCACGAATGTGAGCAACCATCATGGCTGCGTAGCCGTCGTGGCTGCGCAGCCATACAGAACTGGGGTACTTAAATAGTTTAGGGATCTAAATGTGCAATTTTATATTTAGTGATATGATAGAAGGCGTAGTAGTTTAGGGACCATGGTGTAATTTACTCGTGCCGAAGTTCAATTTTCAACCTTCAACTACGAAACCGGTTAAGAAACACCCTCCAACTATCAAAACCAGACAAATTTGGTCCTCGGCTGGTTTCAAAAGCGGTTTTCTATTTTCGGAAGGCGCCGAAATTTTATATTATTTTTTTGAGCATTTAACGTCCTCAAATGAAAAAACTTAAAACTGTAAAGTTGTAGATCTCATTGAGAGCTACAACTTTGGTATAAAAAGTATTTTCATTTAACTACATACAAATAATATATTAGTGCTCTAATGCGGCAAGCGCGAGTAGGCGATTATTATGGTGCTGAAATTTTATATTATTTTTTCGAGCATCTTACTTTCCTCAAATGAAAAAAATTAAAACTATAAAGTTGTAGATCCTATCGAGGTCTACAATTTACATATAAAAATTATCTTCATCCGACATCGTATTGAAGGGTTTTCTATTTTTTAAAATTTGAGTCTCGTTCCGCGACAAAATAATATTGTGGCGTGACGAGACTTAAATTTCAAAAAATAGAAAACCCTTCAATACGATGTCGGATGAAGATAATTTTTATATGTAAATTGTAGACCTCGATGATATCTACAACTTTATAGTTTTAATTTTTTTCATTTGAGGACAGTAAGATACTCGAAAAAATAATATAAAATTTTAGCACCATAATAATCGCCTACTAGCGCTTGCCGCATTATAGCACTAATATATTATTTATATAGAGTTCAATGAAAATATTTTTTATACCAAAGTTGTAGCTCTCAATGAGATCTACAATTTTGTAGTTTTGAGTTTTTTTTTTATTTGAGGACGTTAAGATACTCAAAAAAATAATATAAAATTTTGGCGCCTCCGAAAAATAGAAAACCGCTTTTGAAACCAGCCGAGGACCAAATTTTTCCGGTTTTGATAGTTGGAGGGTGTTTCTTAACCGGTTTCGTAGTTGAAGGTTGAAAATCGAACTTCGGCGCGAGTTGAGGGTTGTAAAGTGTACTTTACCCTAAAAATATTATTCTCCACTGTATCAATTATCATATGACTGGAAGTATACGTGAGAAGGCATCACATATGAATTTGTCTACATCAGCGTTTAAAATTGATTTTTCAACGTGAACCTACTGGAAGCATGATATAGCCAAGAATCCACATGCCAACGCTAAACTTTTGGTGGCAATTAGGCCTCGTTTCGCATAGCTCAGCTTTACTAGTGATTTTTTTTTTTATTTTCAGCTCAATGAGCAGCTTTACAGGTGAAGCTGAGTTGTTTTATTCACACCGTTTGAAGTACCAAAATACCTCTAGCCTTTTTCCTTTTCTCCCCCAGTTGCCATCTTTTTCCCACGGACGATGCCCGATGACTAACGCCCGATCCCGATCTCGGATGGCCGACCGCCGAGCCCCGGGTGTCCGCGTCCCCATCCCGGCGGCCGTGCCCCCTACCCCGCGCATCCCGGTGGCCATGGACACTAGCCCCGCACATCCCGGTTCAGAGTCCCAGGCGTGCCAGCTGCATCCGCGCATCCCGGCGGCCCCGCGTGGCTCCAGCATCCGTGCCCGCACATCCCGACGGCGACACAAGTCCCTTGGAGCGTTCTTTCCCCGGCGGCCGGTGCGCCTCCATCCCTCTACGGTGCTCGAGCCCGCACTCCCGACGCGGGCCGCGCTGGCAAGGGTCATGCTCGCGGCCGGAGATGACGGAGCCCGCGCTCTCGGCGGCGGCCGCTCCCGATCGTGGCCGGAGACGACGAAGCCCGCGCTCTCGGCGGGGGCCGCGCCTGCCCGCGGCCGGCGAAGATGGAGCCGACCATCCCGGTGGCTGGTGATGATGGCCCATGCTCCTGGCGGGGGTCGCGCCCGCCTGCGGCCGGCGACGACGGAGCTCGCCCTCCACGGCGGCGCCTCCCGATCATGCGCCCCCGACGGCAGCCCTCTCGCCCACGAGGTCCTAGCGACGGGCACATGCAGTCCTTTTCACCGTATGGGCCCCACGTGTGGGAGAGAAAGTTGGGATTAGCTACATTTTTCAGTTTCACCCAACTCATCCTGCTGTGAGGGGAGAAGAAAAAAAACTTCATCCATGAAGCTATTTTAGAAATAGGTGCTTGGCGAAAAAAAAACAGCTCACAACAGCTCATGAAGTTATCGTGAGCTATGCCAAACAGATCCTTAATGGACATGCTTTGAAACTGGAAGTGCCCATTGGGTGAATTTTAATGAAGAGTGGGCTCAGAAACTACAAATAGACCTAGTAGGCTAGTACCACTTAGAATATTCATTATTTTGAAACAAATTTTGAAACTAAACCAACCGCCTTTCTTGGGAGTAGACTATACTGGTTTCAACTGTTTATTTGTATAATAGTCATGCACGGGGAGATTACATGCTGTCACTTGTAATTGAAATAATTCTTTATAATATTTTTGCTTGGCCATACCTTAATGCGCACCCTCTAATGAATATTTTTCCTTATTATTGAGTTTTGTTTTCATGAGAGCACTGTAACTTTATTATACAGATTTTATAATGACTGATCACAGCAAGTAGTGAATCATTCCGGTGGGTTCAGAATTGACGCAGTGGCAGCTACCGTGCAGACAATGTTGCATCAGATTAGGAAAGGCCGTACTTCCATAGGTCATAGGAGCAAAGAAGGGGAATTCATCACGATTCATGAACATTGCTAGTGAATACTTTGTTACTTTTGTCTTCCAAGCGACATTCGTGCCTTTTTTCTTTCTTTTTATTTAGATGCACATGCATAAAGTACTAAATCCGTTTCAAATTATAGTTCGTTTGACTTTTTTTAACCTCAAGTTTGACTACTCGTCTTATTCAAAAATTTGTACAAAATATCCCATCTTTTGATGTGGCTTCCTTTATTAACAAAAGTTCTTCAAGAATGACTTAAATTTGACTATATTGGCACAAATTTTTGGAATAAGACGAGTGGTCAAACTTGGGGTCAAAAAAGTCAAACGAACTATAATTTTAAACGGACTAGTATAATATAAAAAAGGCTGACCAAAAATTATGTGCTAGAGACCGCATAGGTTTCTTTCTTGATGTGTTTTGCATTGACAGGATATCACGACACTGCACAATAAATTATTGTTTGTCTAATTAGCCTAAAATTCTTGCAGGTTGTTACAGACGTAAATGATGAGCCCCAGGTTGAAATACTAAAGGATATTGGAATGAGACTTGTTGAAAAATGTGATGGTTTACCTCTTGGGGTCAAAGTAATGGGAGGTCTCCTGCGTCAGAAAAGGATAAGACGAACCGACTGGCAAAAGGTGTTAGATGATTCTCTATGGTCAGTATCACAAATGCCTAAAGAGCTAAATTATGCAATCTATCTTAGCTATGAAGATCTGCGCCCTTGTTTGAAGCCTTGCTTTTTGTACTACTCCCTCCTTCCTAAGGGTGCATTGTTTTATGTTGATGACATAATTGGCATGTGGATTAGTGAAGGATTTGTTCATGGAACATCAGGTGACTTAGAAGAAATTGGAAGGGAATACTATGATCAGTTAATACAGCGGAACCTTATTGAGCCAGATAGGACATATCTTGATCAAATAGTTTGCAACATGCATGATATTGTTCGGTCATTTGCTCATAACATGTTGGGAGACGAAGCACTCATAGCTCACAACAGTAAAATTGGTATTGACAAACTTAAATCGCAAAAGTTTTTTAGATTATCTCTCGAAAGCAAAGGATCAGAACAACATGATTTGGAGTGGTGTTCTCTCCAAACACAGACATCACTGAGAACACTAATTTTAGTTGGTAATATAAAGATTAAGCCAGGTGATTCATTTGTTTCTCTTTCAAGTCTTCGAACACTACATTTGGATAGTGTAAATATTGATGCAATAGCCGAATCTTTGTATCAGCTGAAACATTTGAGGTATTTGTCAATAGAAAACTGTAATACATCCAAGTTACCAGAAGACATAGGCAAGTTGAAATTCTTGCAGTACATTAGCCTTTCTGGTTGTCAGAGTTTGGCTAATCTTCCTAGTAGCATTGGATTGCTACAAGACTTGAGGTTTCTCAGACTTGACGGGACAAATGTAAGTGTTATACCAAGGGAATTTAGTGGCCTAACTTCTTTGAGGAAATTATATGGATTTCCAGCCCACATGGACTTTGATCACTGTAGTTTGGAGGAACTGGGGCCTCTCTGCCAGCTAACAGAACTTGATATCAGTTTCTTGGAGAATGTAGCTTCTTCCTCATCTGCTATACAGGCCAAACTTGGTGGGAAGAAGCGCCTAAGGTATCTCTCACTGGGTTGCACCAGTAGACTTGGAGATGATGGCCTGTTGGTAAAAGAGGAAGATGGGATCTCTGAGAAAGCCAAGAGACAAATCAAGGAGGTTTTTGATGAGCTCTGCCCTCCGCTTGGCTTAGAACACCTTAGAATCGAAGGGTATTTTGGTGAGCGGCTCCCAGGTTGGATGATGACGAAAGCAGTTACACCCCTTCAGAGCTTGAGGATTCTAACGATGGATGAGTTGGCCTGCTGCACAGAGCTTCCTAGTGGCTTGAGTCAGCTCCCCTGCTTGGAGCTTCTGCAGATTGTTCGTGCCCCAGCAATCAAGCGTGTTGGGCTTGAATTCCTACAACCAAGCAATCATGTAGGGGTTGCATTTCCCAGATTGCAGAAGCTGCAGTTTGAGGAAATGGTCGAATGGGAGGAATGGGTGTGGGAGGAACAAGTGAAAGGCATGCCTATCTTGGAGGTGCTTGTACTCCAAATGTGCAAGTTGAGGCGTGTGCCACCTGGGCTTGCCTTCCACGCAATGGCTTTGAAGAAATTATGTATATATGATGTCAAGAACCTAAGGTATTTGGAGAACTTTGCTTCTGTTGTCCACCTCGACTTGTTTAGGAACACTGACCTGGAGAGGATCAGTAATCTACCGAAACTGCAGAAGCTCGTCATCGTCATGTGCCCAGAGATGAAGGTATTGGAGGGCATGCCTGCGCTACAGAGACTCAATTTGGAGGATTATGACATGGAAACAGTCCCAAGGTATCTGCAGGATGTAAACCCAAGGCATTTGCTGCTAGATTGTTCCTTATCCCTGCTCACTTCCATAGCAGCAGGGAAATCTGGTCCTGAGTGGCACAAGTTCAGCCACATCCAGCAAGTCAAAGCCTATGCAAATGATAAAGGCAGTCCAAGGAAATGGTATGTGCTCTACACAAGAGATCCTTTCCGCTTTGAGACAAATATCAGTCGCTCTGCAATTGCTCAAGGTGCTTCATCCGATATATTTTTATTTCCAGATACCGTGTTTGGCTTGGTCTGTTTTCTTGGTTCCCTCGTCTCAATTCCAATCTCTGTATCTTGTGCAGCACGCAACCGCCGGACGTGGTTTCCTTACAATAAAATATGCCCGATTGAAGAAGAGTGGCTGGTAGAACGACGCACAAGTGCGGACAAACGTCTGCCCCTCTGCCTACGCTTCCGGTAAATTTGCCTACACGATATAACTGCTTGCCTCTATCCTGACAATATCTCCTTCTATTTCATTAATTTCTTCTTGGAGTAGTATAACATATTTGGGCTATACCCCTGCAGGTGGCAGGCCTATGCTCACTTGACATTCTGGCTGCGTGGACGAGCGTGCCTGCACTGCAGTGAAGCCGCAAGGGTAGCGGCACCTTCGAACCAATGGACTGAAGCACAAGGGTTCGCATGTACTCATTGGGGGATCAATGGATTGACTGCACCGCAGCAACAAAAGGGTAGACCAAGATCGTAATGTGAACATGCATTTCGATGCTCAGTACTTGTACAAGCAACGCGTTGAAGCAGCTTTTGAACCTTTGACACTTTGTTCAACGAATCACGCCTGAGAAAAGAGACGGATGTACTATGTACATGCCATGCCGCGACAGAGTCATTTGTCACCCTGTGTTGTCAACTGATTGTGCATAAATAACAGGATTTCCTCTGTTCCCGTTGATCTGTCCCGTTTACGTTTTGCTAGACCTGGAGCTGAGCTATTTCAGTTGCGCGGCACAACACTTGCTTCGGTTAAATTCATGGGCTTTAATCTGGACATCTGCTCGCGGCAGAGATTGCAGCTACACACAGCGTCCTGGTAACAGACACACCATATAATAATAAATAACAAGAAATGCTGACTCCGGTGACTAAGGTCCAAGGATTGAGTCCGTGTAACCAACGCCAACCAACTCATGGTTGCACCCCTTTCCGCTACGGCAAATAAAATGTGAGCCCTGGCCCCTGACGAAACCGATGTTTTTCGTGGTTGCACCCCTTTCGTCATCTGATCCAGGAGGCGCTGACGGAAAGGCCTCTGCCACCATGCATACTCCTACGTCTAGAGTATATATATATATATATATATATACACCTACGTACCGAGTGTACAACAAGCACATCGCATGCCGGCACCGCCGAGTGAGCACGGAGCTGTATGCTACAGGGACATTGCCTTGTTCATATAGTGAGAAAGCGATAGTCCCCGTTGCCGCCGACGATCGTACGTCGGCGATGGAGCGCACACAGAAAGAACGAGATAGCGATATCGGGAGGAGGAGAACCTCGATCCCTTTTCTGTTCCGATTCTTTTACAGAGTTCACAGGGTCACAAGTACATCTGTTTATTTACCCTCTCCTCCCACTGCCCGTGGGCCCAACACAACTAATACATTAACGACTAAGTAATGGAATTAACAACTTGTAATACGCCTTGTTCATAAAGCCAGCGCCCGCTCTTCTTCACGTCACGTGCTGTGCTGGTAATCCGAGATCCTCTAGGCTTCCAGTCAAGGTGTTTGAATAACATTTGGTAGCTTGAGGCATCCAACCTCTAATTTGAACCCTAGAGTTTGTACCGAAATCTTCAATTTCAATGCTTTTTCCACAAAATTAGAACACTAGATATTATAACGCTTTGGAATCGTACTTCCTAGCGGTATTGATGGAGCCCGCTAAACAGGAGGCACTACTACATCTGGCCTTTTAAGAGGCCATTGGAAACCATTTGTTGAGGCGGCTATCAAGCATGTGTTGACAGAAGTGATAAGTCACATGATTTTTCGTGCGATGTGCATGTGTGAGTGAGAGAGCTCAAACTCACGACCACTATGTCTCAAAGTCACTTGTGTCAATGTAGCAGATACATTTATATTGTATCCACTTTAGTGAATATTGTAATGCATAATTGTGTTGTCAACTGATTGTGCATAAATAACAGGATTTCCTCTGTTCCAGTTGATCTGTCCCGTTACGTTTTGCTAGACCTGGAGCTGAGCTATTTCAGTTGTGCGGCACTACACTTGCTTCGGTTAAATTCATGGGCTTTAATCTGGACATCTACTCGCGGCAGAGATTGCAGCTACACACAGCGTCCTGGTAACAGACACACCATATAATAATAAATAACAAAAAATGCTGACTCTGTTTTCGTGCACTATTCTCTGGGTGGTGAGACGCACGACCATACACAACTAGCAACCCTGCTGGTTGATCGAGTGATCTCTGTTCTCTGGTGGCTAAGGTCCAAGGATTGAGTCCGTGTAACCAACGCCAACCAACTCATGGTTGCGCCCCTTTCCGCTACGGCAAATAAAATGTGAGCCTGGCCCCTGACGAAACCGATGTTTTTTCGTGAAGCTAGCCACGCAGTACTCCTACGTCTAGAGTCTATATATATATATATATATATATATATATATATATATATATATATATATATATATATATATATATATATATATATATATATATATATATACACCTACGTACTGAGTGTACAACAAGCACATCGCATGCATGCTACAGCGATAGTCCCCGTTGCCGCCGCCGATCGTACGTCGGCGATGGAGCGCACACAGAAAGAACGAGATAGCGATATCAGGAGGAGGAGAACCTCGATCTCTTTTCTGTTCCGATTCAGAATAGTCTTGTCTTTTACAGAGTTCACAGGGGCACAAGTACATCTGTTTATTTACCCTCTCCTCCCACTGCCCGTGGGCCCAACACAACTAACACATTAACGACTAAGTAATGGAATTAACAACTTGTAATACGCCTTGTTCATAAAGCCAGCGCCCGCTCTTCTTCACGTCACGTGCTGTGCTGGTACAGTACTGAGAGAAAGGTAATCCGAGATCCTCTAGTCTTCCAGTCAAGGTGTTTGAATAACATTTGGTAGCTTGAGGCATCCAACCTCTAATTTGAACCCTAGAGTTTGTACCGAAATCTTCAACTTCAATGCTTTCTCCACATAATTAGAACACTAGATATTCTAACGCTTTGGAATCATACTTCCTAGCGGTGTTGATAAGCCCGCTAAACAGGACGCACTACTACATCCGGCCTTTTAAGAGGCCATTGGAAACCATTTGTTGAGGCGGCTATCCTAACATGTGTTGACGGAAGTGACAAGTCACATGATTTTTCGTACGAAACACGTGCGTGTGTGACCGAGAGAGCTCAAACTCACGACCGCTATACCTCAAAGTCACTTGTGTCTATGTAGCAGATACATTTATACTATATCCACTTTAGTGAATATTGTAATGCATAATTGAGAGCCTAAAAAAGTTCAAATTTAAAAACATTGAATTGGAAAGTTTTCGAAATTTTTTGAGTACTGCAACTTTGGATTGGGTCCTTTCTCCGTCCAAGGCAATTGAAAAAATTCAAAAAGAGTGAATTTCAAAAATATTGTAAACTAAAACTCAATATTGGGGCACTCAATAGCCTCAAGTCTTACAACCGGTGCAAATGTTTCATGAAAATATAATCCTACAACTTGAGTATAGCCCTATGCAACCAATCTTGCTTTGTTTCTTACAACTATGCCATCTTCATTTTGCTTATTTCTAAGCACCTATTTAATACCACCCATACTGTAGTTCCTGGGTCTCTCAACTAGCTTCCAAATGTAATTGGGGGTGATATTATTCAACTATTCGTGCGTAGTATTCACCCAATCCAGATCTCTAAGCGCTTCATCAATATTTATAGGCTAAATGGATGACACAAATGCATAGTACTCACAAAATAATGTAATCCTTGATCTTGTTTGAACACCTTTTGATATGTCACCAACCATTTGATCAATTGGATGATCCTTTGCAATAGCTTTATTGATCTTGGATTGATAGTGATTCATTGTGATATTTTAAATTTTTTGTTCAGATTCAAAAAATTTGGAGATCGTTTGATTGGATTTTGCCTTTTTTCTTCAAAACTTACTTAGGTTGTTCTAAAGAAATCGTCTAGGGTGGTTTCTAAACTAGGCCATGCCAATTTTGAAACTATCGAGTGTCGATGGGGAACCCTACGGGCCCCCCATAGACCGTACTATAGGGAAGTGGACCTTGGTAACAAGGCCCACAGCCCAATCGCCAAGAGGAACACGGAGCAAAGCAACGTGCAAGACCAAAACTCCAATTCGGACTATACAAGGAAAGACGCCCGAAGCATAGCTTAGGACTCTGACCTTGTATCTGAGTAGAACACAAACAACTCCTCTCAGCACCTGGACTATAAAGGGCTGGTGAGGATATCTCTTGTAAAGAACGGAACACACCCAATACTCAAAGCAACACGACGTAAACAGGCTAACACCAAACTGGACGTAAGGTTATTACTCGACCAAGTCGAGGGCCCGACCCAGTATAAATCGTGAGTCTCTTTGCGTAATCGCCGAGTTCCACTATTCACCGAAGCCCGAACAACTGTCCCGGGTACCCCCGTGGCAGGCTATCGGTGGTAAAACATCGACAGCTAGCGTGCCAGGTAGGGGCTTTCGACGAATTTTTTCTCGAGAGCTCAGCGGACCTTGACCTCAAGATGGCTTTTCTGGCGGGAACAACCTTCATCTTTGGATCCTAGATCTGTGAGGCTGACGGCAACGGCAAGCTACGTACCCATCTCCGAGAAGAAAAAGAACTCGACGACAAAGTTGAATACGAACTCACCGAGAAGATGACGAAACTTTCAACTTTGGATCCAACTCGGAATGAAGAAGAAAGCGGATACGAAACCGACTCTGAGAAAGAGATACAACCCGACTCCAAGACAATCTTCATAGCGAAAGAGCCAAGCCTAATTGGACTCAGAGACGCAACAACAATCGTGAAGGAATACAACCCGTACGACTCCAAAAAGAACTCGGGAACGTACGGACTATACAACACGGCATCAATCTACCAACACTTTACCCAAGACAAGATGAACTCAGCAAGAAAAATACTCCTGGAGGGAGCACAAGAAGGGATGATCATGACAGTTACCCCACAAGACTGTGTGGTGCATTGGCCGGGTTCTTTCACCTCAAGCAAAGCCCAAACTAGCACGTACATTGAAGAACTACCTTATCAAGAGTGAAAAGAACTCGGATCCAGCTCAGAAACTACCGACAGCTCAACCAAACGAAGGATGAAGTACCGTACAAGAAGAGCTCAGAAGAAGTACACTGTATACATGGTGGAGCAGTTAGAACAACCTTTGGAACCACCACAGATACCAGATATAAAATCTTCAGACGAATCAGAAGGCAACATCTCGCCAGATGAGAAAAGCGACAGCAACGAAAATGATTAGCAAAGACTGGCAAGACTAAAGAAAAACAAATTGAAGGCTGGAAGGAGGAACAGGGCTAAACAAAGGAAGCAAATCTGGAATAGATACAAGGCGGAACTAATGGAATACAACAGAAAGAAGGCGGAAAGAGAAACCGCAAAAAGTACAAAAAGGGAAAGAATTGAAGAATTAACAAAGGAGTTGTACACCCTCACGAATAATGGAAAAACAAAGGAAGATCAGAAGAAAGAAGTCGGGGGATCAGAAAAACAACCCAGCGAAGAAGTTCCATAGGAGCCACAAGGGGAGCAACCACCCAAAAAATTAAGTTTTCAAAGGCTAGGACCAGTAGAAAGTGCTGATGTTGATGGAAGACAGGAACATTACTCAAAGCAACAAGAAAGAGGCAAACCAGAACTGAGCCAACGCTATCAAGAAATATCAAGAAGATTTGACAAAGAAGATGACTATGGAGAGTCCGAGTTAAAAGAAGACAGGTCTTATTACAGAAGGGCAAGATCGCCAGACTACGGAAGAACGGAACCATATGATAGATTCCCTTGTTTCGCAGGAAGACTACAAACATTGAAGCTACCACACAAATTTAAACCAACAAATCATTCCAAGTACGATGGCAAAGTAGAACCAAGACAATGGCTAAGAGTTTATTCCCAATCTATTGAGTTAGCCGGAGGAGATGACGACATCAAGGCTCTATTTTTCCCGATGGCCCTCGAAGCAGTGCCACTACAATGGTTTGACAAATTGAGGCCAAAATCAATCAGATATTGGGAAGATTTGCAAGAAGCTTTCTGCAACAACTTTGCAGGCATTATTACCCATCCAATGACCGCAGCCGAGTTGAAAGGAGTAAGGCAAAGGAGAGGAGAAAGTCTAAGGGAATACTATAGAAGATTTAGAGAATTCAGGGCTCAAGTCCACGACATTACCGACAGAGAAGTGATAGAAGCCTTTGCGGAAGGAATCTTAGCAAACTAGCAATACAAAGACTATTTCAATGAGAACCCAAGAACAAATGAAGATTTCAAGAGGGTTGTTGAAAAGCTTATTTCATCAGAATAAAGAACCCGGCATCGGTTTGCTAGGGACAACCCAGAAAATAGAAGACCTGATTATATACAGCAAGACAAAAGGCCGAGGCAGGACAACATGGTGGCAACCACAGACAACAAGAGAAGATACAATGACAACAGCAACGGTGGTAATTACAATGGCAACTACAACAATAACAACAACAGTAACAACAGCGGGTACAACAGTAATAGCAACTATCGGAGCAACAACTACCGAGGAAGAGCACCGGAAAACATAGAGAACATGCCATGTCACATACACCCAGGAACCAGACACAAGTTAGTTGAATGTAGCACTTTTCAACGGCAATTCATGAAGAGAGAAAACAGGAATCAAAACAACTCGGAGCAAAAGCAAGAAGAATCCAAGAAGGAGGAAAAGAAAGCTGAAGGAGATTATCAAGAACCCAAACGCCAATTAGCAGTTATATTTTTAGGTGTTCCTAACACACGAAGCAAAAGGCAAGAAAAACTAGCTCACAGAGCCATCATGGCAGCTGAACCAGCCACACCAAGATATCTAGAGTGGTAAAAGTACCCCATCCACTTCACAAGAGAAGACCAATGGACCAGTGCATCAAACGTAGGATGCTACCCGCTGGTACTGGGTCCAACTATCGTAGGAGTGGCAGTAACTAAAGTACTCATCGACGAAGGAGCTGGGCTCAACATAATTTTCGCAGATACTCTCAGAAGGATGAATCTGGATTGTGAAGGACTAATGACACCAACAAGCACACCATTCTATGGAATAGTACCCAGTAGAGCAGCTATGCCACTCGAACAGATAACCCTACAAGTCACCTTTGGCACACCAGACAAATACCGGACAGAATTCATCAAATTCAAAGTTGCAGACTTTGAATCATGCTACCACGCAATACTTGGGAGACCAGCTTTAACAAAATACATGGCAGTGCCACACTATCCATACCTACTACTCAAGATGCCAACAACAAAGGGCGTATTATCATTGAAAGGAGATCTAAAGAAAGCACATGATTGCGACGTACAAGCAGTACAAATATCCGAAAGATTACAAGACATAAAGGAAGGAAAGGAGATTGCAATACTAGCCAACGAAATGAACCCGGATGAGATTCAAATACTGGCTAAGAAGCCAAGCAACTTTGCACCACCAAAAGAAGCCGCTACCAAGACTATTGACTTGTTGACTGGTGACCCGGAGAAGACGGCAATCATTAGTGCAAATCTCGATCCCAAATAGGAACTCGTGCTCACCAACTTTCTTCGGGACAACAAAGATATCTTCGCTTGGAAGCCGGCTGACATGCCAGGGGTCCCAAGAAAGTTGGCTGAGCACATAATTGATGTGAACAAAGGGTCCAAACCCGTTAAGCAGAAGCTACGAAGATTCGCTCCAGACAGAAAAGCAGCAATCAAAAAAGAGATCACCAAGCTCATGGCAGTGGGATTCATCAGAGAAATAATCAACCAGGATTAGCTTGCCAACCCGGTCCTAGTTGGGAAGAAGAATTCAAAAAAATGGCGCATGTGCATTGACTACACAGACCTCAACAAGCATTGCTCAAAAGATCCATATGTTCCACCAAGGATTGATCAAATCATCGACTCAACAGCAGGATCAGCTCTATTATCCTTTCTGGATTGCTATTCAGGCTATCATCAAATATCTCTAAGAGAAGAAGACCAAAGCAAAACATCGTTCATTACACCATTTGGGGCATATTGCTACAAATCCATGCCTTTTGGGCTAAAGAATGCAGGAGCAACATATCAAAGAGCAATTCAAACTTGTTTGGGGAATCAAGTCGGAAGGAACGCGCAAGCATACATTGATGATGTGGTAATCAAGACAAAAGAACCCGGATCATTGATAGAAGACCTTGAGAAGACTTTCAAGAATCTAAAAGCATGGCAGTGGAAGCTAAACACCACAAAGTGTGTTTTTGGGGTCCCATCAGGACAACTACTCGGATTTCTAGTCGGCAATCGAGGAATTGAAGCAAGTACAAAGCAGGTTAAAGCCATCATTGATATGAAACCTCCAAAGAAAGTTAAAGACATACAGAAGCTTACAGGATGCATGGCAGCACTCAACAGATTCATCTCCCGACTAGGAGAAAAAGGGCTATCTTTTTTCAAATTATTGAAAAAGGCAGGAAATATCTGGCATCATCACCAGTAATGACACCACCAAAAGGCAAAGAGGACATGATGCTATACATTACAGCAACCAAGAACGTTGTTAGCACAGCAATTGTGGTTGAGAGAGAAGAACCCGGACACGCTTACAAAGTGCAGAGACCAGTCTATTACATAAGCGAAGTACTAACAGAATCAAAAGTGAGATACCCACATGTGCAAAAACTACTTTATGCAGTGTTGATATCATCAAGAAAGCTGAGACATTATTTCCAGGAACATAAGATTACAGTGGTAACCAATTTTCCACTTCAAGACATTCTACGCAACAAAGATGCAACAGGTCGGATATCAAAATGGGCAGTAGAACTCAGTGCTCTCAACCTAGACTTCAAACCAAGAACAGCAATCAAATCTCAGGCATTATCCGACTTCATTGCTGAATGGACAGAAATCAGTCAAAAAGAACCCGAACCAATACTTGATCATTGGAAAATGTATTTTGACGGTTCCCTAAAGTTAGGAGGAGCCGGAGCAGGAGTGCTATTCATATCACCAGAAGGAAGATAGTTAAAGTATGTGCTACAAGTACTTTGGCAGGCAACTAATAATGAAGCAGAATATGAAGCATTAATGCATGGTCTAAGAGTTGCAAGCTCACTTGGAATCAAAAGGCTACTTGTCTACGGTGATTCAGCTATAGTAACCAATCAAGTCAACAAGGATTGGGATTGTACAAAAGACAATATGGATGCATACTGTGCAGAAGTCAGAAAATTGGAGAAAAATTTTCTAAGGACTCGAAATCCATCATGTACTAAGAGATTCCAATGTTGCAGCAGATGTGCTAGCCAAACTGGGATCAGATAGAGCAAAAGTACCACCTGGTATATTTGTAGAACTCACAGCCCCATCTATCAAACAACCCGGGAACATAGAAAAGGAGAAGGAGACAACAGATCCAATGGAAATAGATCAAGCAGAAGAACCAGACCAATCAAGACAGATCATGGTCATACAAAATGATTGGAGACAAACATACATTGATTTTATCAAAGAGAAGAAACTACCCGAAGACAAAGCAGAAGCAACCCGGGTTATACGGAGAGGCAAAACTACGTTCTGGTGGGAGACAAACTATACAAAAGAGCAGCATCATCTGGAGTACTGCTTAAATGTGTTCCAACAGATAAAGGAAAGGAAATCTTGGATGAAATCCACTCAGTATGTTGTGGAAATCATGCAGGCTCTAGGACACTGGTCGGCAAAGCATTCAGAACCCGGTTCTATTGGCCAACAGCACTCAAAGATGCAGAAGAACTCATCAAAACATGCAAGAATTGCCAAATGTTTGCCAGACAATCACATGTGCCCGCTCATAATTTGATATGCATACCACCAGCTTGGCCGTTCTCATGCTAGGGGCTGGATCAAGTAGGACCACTCAAAAAAAGCAAAAGGAGGCTTCGAATACATATTTGTGGCAATCGACAAATTTATAAAGTGGATTGAATATAAACCTTTGGTCAAATACAGTGCAGAAAAGGCAGTGGAATTCATACAAGACATCATGCATAGGTTCGGCATGCCCAACAAAATAATCATGGATCTTGGTTCACCATTTATAGCAATAGAATTTCAATACTGGGCAAAATATTGTGGGATAGAAATTGACTTTGCATCAGTAGCACACCCACAGGACAATGGACAAGTCGAAAGAGCAAATGGACTCATATTACAAGGTTTAAAACCAAGATTATATGAAGATTTGAAAGATTATGGTGGAAAATGGATCGACGAACTACCAAAAGTAGTATGGGGTTTAAGAACCCAGATCAGCAGAGCCACCGGCTACTCACCTTTCTTTCTGCTCTACGGATCAGAAGCAGTACTACCAGCCGACTTGATATGGCTATCTCCAAGAATAGAACAATACGAAGAAGGCAAAGCCGAAGAAACAAGGCGGTTAGAAATTGATTCAATAGAAGAAATAAGAGACAGTGCAATAATCCAAAATGCAAGATATCAGCAAGGACTACAAAGACATTATAACAAAAGTACTCAGCCCCGATCACTAAAGCCAGGGGACTCAGTATTACGACTAATCCAGAAGAAAGATGGACGACACAAACTACTCAGTCCATGGGAAGGACCCTTCATCGTGAAAAACGCAACAGGACCCGGCACATACGAGTTGATTACTCCAGATGAAATACCAGTGAAGAATACTTGGCATATCAGCCAACTCAAAAGATTCTACAATTAGTACAACATATTGTACTCAAGCTTCAAGAGAAATAAAGCAGAAATTCTTCAAGAAGAACGACTTCAGATATAAGCCCTGTCAAACCGACAAACCAACTCATAATCAGGTTGGGGATAAAAGGGGCATCCCTGTTAACAGCCAACCTGGAAACGGTTGCGCTACACAGGCAATTTTGTCACTCAACCATATGGAGATGGTACGACTGACAGCCCTATCCAACGGACAGAACCAACCCACAATCAGGTTGGGGAAAAAGGGGTAGCCCTATAGACAGCTCAACCCGGAAACGGTTGTTGCTAAATGGGCGCAATCACTTACCCCAAGAGCTGGTACGATTGCTTACTTACCCTGCAAACAGCCAACCCGGAAACGGTTGTGCTATACGGGTCCGATCGCTTACCCCAAGAGCTGGTACGATCGTTTACTACGCCCAACAAGCGGCGCTATCTATAAAAACAACTCGGTCGCCTACCCCAAGAGTGGTACGATCGACTACTTCACCCAAGGAGCGACACAAGCACTCCAACAACTCGGTCACCTACCCCAAGAGCGGTACGATCGACTACTTCACCCAAAGAGCGGCACAAGCACTCCAACAACTCGGTCGCCTACCCCAAGAGCGGTACGACCGACTACTTCGCCCAAGGAGCGGCACAAGCACTAAAACAACCCGGACACCTACCCCAAGAGCGGTACGATCAACTACTTCGCCAAAGGAGCGGCACAAGCACTCCAACAACTTGGTCGCCGACCCCAAGAGCAGTATAATCAAGCACTCCACACAAAGAACAAGCACAATCAACTCTACAACTCATTCAAGCGACTACTTCACCCCAAGAGCGGAACAATCAGCAAAAAACAACTCGGCCATTTACTCCAAGAGCAGTATGGTCAACCACTTCGCCCCAAAAACAGGCACAAGTAACAAGTACAACTCAGGAGCTTACCCTCAGAACTACCCGCCCCAAGAATGACGCAGATCTACAGTACAAATCAGTGGATTACCCCAAGAAAAGTATAATCAACTCCGTCAACTCTACTACATCACCAAGAGGAAACAAGCAATGGCAAAGCACGAAAAAGCTACAAGGAAAGACAGGTCGAAGCCTGCTCATATCAGACAAAGACAAATTCAAAAGCAGGGCAAAGCCTGATCATATTCACAGAATTAAGTATATATTACAAGAAACCACAAGTTCATTACACAAAATGTCTAAGGAGCTGGAGGCACAGCAGGAAGCACATTCATCTGTTCCAAGATTTGGTCTGATAGACCACTAAGCTCTACTTTGGCCTCCTCCCACTGTCTTGAAAACTCAGCCGTTACAGAAGCTTCAGTAATCCGCTCAAGAGGGGCATTAGGAGCAACAACCCGGACATATGAAACCACATTGTTGATGCATCAGTGAAAGCCACTCTTTACAAAATCATAAAACCAGGAAGAAAGCACCGGTATTATACCTCCAAGGCCCAGATCCCTATCTTCTAGCCGACAGACTGAAGCAATGATTGGACTGACTGCAGCATAAAGAGCCCAGAATTGATCATGGGCAGCCTTCAACCACCCCTGCAGGTCTTGTACTGACTTCATTGCCTGAACAATATCACGATCAACACCAGCTCTCATCAAATTCGCCTGGGCAAATAAATCCTGAGCCTCTTGCAGTTTTGAATCAGCAAGGGTACTTACAGATTCAGCATTATTTTCGAAGGTATGGAGGGTATTGACCATCTCCTCCCTTTCCTTCATCCAGACCTCTTTCTCTTTAACAAGAGCTGAAAGAGAAAGGAAACAACTCAGAAAATAAGAGAAAGAGCCCAAGATATACTAAAGCAATGAAAGGGGAACTCACCAGCTTTCTCCCTCTTCAAATTAGACCTCTCAGTTTGAGCCTCTGCTACCGCTTTCAGAGAAGAATCTCGGACAGCATCAGCATCAGCAACCCTAGCATTGAGGGCAACCTCCATAATTCTGCGCTGCTCCTTCTCCTGAGCCAGATCGGCATGAACCCGAGTTAACTCGGACTCAGCATTCTTCAAGTCGGCCTCAATTAGGGCAGTAGATCGCACCTCTTGAGGACCAAACAAGAGATCTTGATCTTCAACTAAAGACTACAGCAAGGAAAAATCTTATGAGAAATAAGAGACAGGGAAGAATGAAAGTAAAGAGGCAAAGAAATTTAGTACATTACCTTGAGCTTGGCGCCATAAGCCTCCCATGAAGAAACCAACTTGGCCAACCGTTCAATACGGCCAAACTGAGCCATTTCCTCTCCTGACCGAGAGAACAGAAGAGTACTCGGCCTAGATGTCGATGGCCGACCAGCATCAGCAACAGAAATAGGGGGAGGGTAAGTATCAGAACCCTCGCCCACTGTCGCATTAACTCGAGCAGCAGCCTTGAGGGAGTACAACAGAGACGACCCAAGTGGTAGACGAGCAGCAGCAATGCTCGAGGGACTATCCACAATCCGGTGCTCCTCCTGAGAGGACACCAGGGCCCCAACATTATGTTCCTCAACATGTGTCTCAAGAGGAGCAACATGAGGAGATGAAGCTACAAAAATCAGAATTATAAGTCTACAAGGATATAGAATACATAAATTATACAAGAGAAAGAAAGACAAGGCAGAACAAGAGCTCACAAACAATAGATTCTTGTAAAGTTTTTTCAGACCCAAGGGCTAGAGAAGACGAGGCATCCTCAGAAGGCCTACATTTGAAAAAAGAACCCGGATTAATTAAAGACAGAGGCAAAAATTATCAAGACAAAGAGAAAAGAAGCCGGAACTTACTTAATAGCCTTCTTGAAGCTACCTGCCACCCCCGAGAAGCCAAGACTCGAGAGGGGCACATCAAACAAATCATCCTCAACCACCTCAAAGGAGGGGATTGGGATGGCCCCCAGGACAGAAGCGGATACAACTGTCACAAAAGGGGCGCAGGGTGCCGGTTCATGACTATATTAAAAAACAACAATTTAGTTATTGTGGAAATGAGCAAAAAGGCAAGCACAAGGAAATTTACAGCAGAAGACTTACGGTCGAGTGGTCAAGGGGACCTCATCCTCAGTCTCCACCTCGTTCAAGGCAACAGACTAACCTTCTATCAAAACAACAAACATAGCTTAGATTAGCAAGACAAGTCAAAACAAAGCCAGGAAAACAACTCGAGAAAGGCTAAGCACAAGCTCACCTACAAGAATATTACCTGTGGAAGAAATTTGACAAGTTGAGCGTCGCCTCTTCGGCAACGACTGCTTAGAAACAGCCTCAGTTCGCCGCTTCCTAGATGACAAGATATATTGAGCAATTCTGGGATTAGGGACATACTCAACATAGGAGTGTTGACCTTCAAACAAGCCAGTAATAAACCTGGCAGAAGAAGAACCCGGCCCGGTGGCAGCAACTACCGTAGGACCAGCAACAACATCATCATCTTCATCTTTTTCTTCGGTGGGCTCTTCAACGGCAGCCTCACCACCACCAGCAACAGATATCTCGAGCTTAAAAGCTCGGCCAAAACCCTGCAATAAGAGATCAGGCAAAGTCAACAACAGATGCAAATTATAAACAATAAAAAAGAACTCGGAAAGCATACGAATACCTCAGGAGGAGGGTGAGCAGCATCATACTCATCAACACGAGCAGGCATCATAGAGACCCCACACAGAATACGCCCCAGGCATTCAAGAACGACCTCCTTAGGTAACTCGACATCAAGAACAAGTCGGGAAGAATCTGAGGGCCCAGTATATTCAAAGTCGTAATGCACCCTCTACATAAGAGGTTGCACCCGGCGATGCAAGAAACTGGCAACTATACAATTGCCAGTCAAGCTTGCCTGTTTAAGCACTGCAACTCGAGCGAGCACAGGCTTCAAAGCAGCACGCTCAGCATAAGAGATTTTATTGTTCTAGATAGGGAGGGGAACGGGAAGAACTGAGAGATCATGAGAAAAGGAAAGAGCAGATTTTGAAATATAAAACCACTTCTCCACCCAATTCCTGACAGAATCAGAAAGGGTAGGAGAAGGGAAAGAAACTCCCTAACGGGATTGGATAAGGCAGCAGCCAAGAAAAGGAGTATTATTTCTGTCTGACAAACGCACACGGAAAAAATGATGAAAAAGAAGAAGATTTGGAGGAATTCCAACGAAAACCTCGCAAAAATGCACGAAGGTAGAAAGAAAAAGAACCCCGTTAGGGGTAAGATGATGGATTTGAATCCCATAGGATCCAAGAAAGTCAAACAAGAAATTGGACGGGGGATAATAGAGCCCTGCCCGCACGAAAGGAACAAAAAGAACAGATTGATTCGGAGTGGGAGAAGGGACATCGTGCTCACCAGGAACAAAGAAATTAGAGAGACATTTCTCCTGAAGAAGGCCATGAGCAACGAGCAGATCCAACTCTGCCTCCGAAGTTGACGGCTTGGGGAGTTGCCTCTGCATTTTCCGCATCGCAACAAATTCGGTGTTCTCGATCACCTTGAGCGCCGCCTCCTCGTTGACAGACTTGCTCTTATTCTTGCTCTTGTTCTTCACCACCATCTCAAAAAAGCAAAGACAAGATTGGGATGGAAATAGCAGGGGATCGAAGGCACAACTGAGCTAGGGTTTTGGTTGAGATTGGGGAATTTTTTACAGCAAAGGCAAGTTAAGCCAATAGTAACAAAGCAATTATCTTTATACAAGGTAAATACGCGGCCCAAAGTACGCGGTCGTCAAAGGAAGGCCCTTCAAAGTTACTGTTACAGCAATAATTACAGTACGCACCAGAGAAGAGCAACGGTCCGTTCACACCACAACGGATATCAATCCGTTCACAAGAAAGTCATTGAGAAAATAATATACTACAAGTCGGGTACGTTTACATAGAGGCAACCGAAACAAAAAGAGCTCGAACACATCTCCAAACAAGTCAGACAACCACTCAGACAATATAATCTTTTATTCCTCTGATCAAGAAGATACTAGGATTACAACAGAGTACAAGATCTGATAAATTCAACAAAGAAAGCAAAGGAGATCATTCTAGAGTGGCAGCAAAGAACCCAGTGGAATTCGAGGTTGCAACCCTCCGTAGGCAGATAGAACAAGCATGGAAGCCACATCACAAGAACTCTTCTAACTGCCAACGCGAAAGTTATCAAGTATACAAAAGCCAGGGGCTGCTAAACCTCACACAGCAGCATATCTACGAATGAGGAAAGAATTTAAGAAAGAATTTCCTACTCAAGGCGGAACCACAACCAACAAAGAAGGTATTTATAGCAAGCCAGAGGCAAGAAAGGCTAAAGATCACAAGAAAGAAAGAGTAAAAGAAGATGCTCAATAATGGGTATACAGAACCCATCCGTGACTAGCAAATGACAAAGACCAAAGGAGTACAAATCAAGAACCTTCTATCGGCTTCTTCTCAACTGAGAAGAACCCAGAGAAGGCTCGGGGGCTGCAAGTACCCACCATAGAAAAGTACATTTTTAATTTTTTGACCCTCCAGCTTTATGTACCAAAAAACAAGAGGCTCGGGGGCTACACTCAATGTTGCAAAATTGCACTCGCTGCACTCAAAGGAAAAGAACTCGGAGGACATCATGACAGAAAGACCCTCTAGCTTTTTGTGCCAAATAGCCAGAGGCTCGGGGGCTACACTCACTGAGTGCATTTTTTTGGCAAAAGTGCACATCAGTCAGAAGAAGAATCAAAGAAGACCATCTCAAGATTTCACTTCAAGAAGAACCCGGATCAAGTCTACAACAACTCAACCCTTGAAGCTCAATCATGAAATGCTCGGGGGCTTGTCGATGGGGAACCCTATGGGCCCCCCATAGACCGTACTATAGGGAAGTGGACCTTGGTAACAAGGCCCACAGCCCAATCGCCAAGAGGAACACGGAGCAAAGCAACGTGCAAGACCAAAACTCCAATTTGGACTATACAAGGAAAGGCGCCCGAAGCATAGCTTAGGACTCTGACCTTGTATCTGAGTAGAACACAAACAACTCCTCTCAGCACCTGGACTATAAAGGGCTGGTGAGGATATCTCTTGTAAAGAACGGAACACACCCAATACTCAAAGCAACACGACGCAAACAGGCTAACGCCAAACTGGACGTAAGGTTATTACTCGACCAAGTCGAGGGCCCGAACCAGTATAAATCGTGAGTCTCTTTGCGTAACCACCGAGTTCCACTATTCGCCGAAGCCCGAAAAACTGTCTCGGGTACCCCCGTGGCAGGCTATCGGTGGTAAAACATCGACATCGAGTCATGTTTCTAAATTATATAGGCCAAAATAGTTTCGGCTATGATTTGGCGGTTCAATTTACAGCCACCACTACAAATGCATTTATAGAGCCGGGTGTTGTTTCAAGTCACCTCTACAAATGCCCCTATTTTTAGAGACGGTCTATTTCCAAATGCCTCTAGAATTTTTAGAGGTGGCTCTAGTTTTAGCCGCCTCTATAAATCGATTTGCAACCGCCTCTAAAAATAAGAGCTGCATAGTAAATTTGATTTTTTTTTCAAATGACAACGGATGAAAAAATGACAAGAACAAAAGTTGCAGATCTCGAAAAGTTATACAACTTTGTAATTGACATCATTTTCATTTGAAATCATCTATGCATCAAATATTACATTTGAATTTCTCACATTCAAAATTTAAATTTTTCAAATGACCACAAATGGAGAAACCACCGAAACAAAAGTTGTAGATCTAGAAAAGCTATGCATCTTTGTAGTTGAAATTTTTTTCATTTGAAATCATATATGCATGGAAAATCTACGATTGAATTTCTCACATTTCAAATTTAAATTTTTCAAACGACCTCGGATGGAGAAACGATCGAAACAAAAGTTGTAGATCTCGAAATGTTATGTAACTTTGTAGTTGACAATTTTTTTATTTAAAATCATCTATGATGGAAAATCTAAGTTGAAATTTCTCACACTTGAAATTCAAATATTTCAAACAACCTTGGCTAGAGAAAAGACCAATACCAAAGTTATAGATCTCGAAAAGTTATGAAACTTTATAGCTCACAACTTTTTCATTTGAATTCGTTTAAGGCTCCAAATACTTATTTAAAAACCGGATTAAAATAACATGAAGGAATATCCCAAATGGACACAAATGTGTTGTGGTTGGAATGGTCAGGGGACGAACGCGTGAGGCCGGTGGTTGCGGGTTCGAGCACCGAAGCAATGGAATCGAAGGAGTTGGAGGCCCATCCCAACACCGAGGTCAGCTCCGAACCGATGGAATCGGAGGAGCGAGGAGGGAAGATCCACCGACAGTAGTGAGAGGATTGTGATTTCAATCTAGGGGCAAAATGGAAAGTACAGGTCAACGTTTTTACACAATGGTTAAATGAGAACCAAAACACAGATATGGTGTTTCATAAGGGTAGTGTGGCGAATTCACCATTTTGATGCTATTTGAGCCAAATCCACACTTCTTTTGAGGACACATATCTTTCTCATTGGGACCTAGATGCGTATTCTTTGGGTAGTAGGAGGAGTAAATCAAACCTCAGAAAATCATTATTTTTAGGAAAGCACACTGGAACAAGTTATGGGATCGGACCTCCTTGCATGAGTTGGGAGTTTGCTTCTGTTTTTCCGTTGTAGCTAGTCTTCGTGGAAACCCAGCTGCGCTATAGCACATCTTGTATCTCTGCATGCAGTTCTCGTTTGGCTTTGGAAGATCATGTTCTCTCCATTGGTTATTTGCGGTGGCCACTGCACAGTATAATATTTCCTAACTAGTGAGTACTGGTACACGCTCGACAGAATTTTCAGTCACCGGCTGTCCATTGCATTAATCTGGGTCTTAGATTGGGGTTAGGAATCAGTATTTGGCACTGTAACACTTTCGTTTGTATTTGATAATTATTGTCCAATCATGGCCTAACTAGGCTCAAAGATTCGTCTCGTAATTTATAATAAAACTGTGTAATTAATTATTTTTTTTATCTACATTTAATACTCTATGCACGTGTTCAAAAATTTAATATGATAGAGAGAGAGTGAAAAAACTTGCAATCTAAACAAGGCCCCGAATCCGAATCTGATCGATTCGACTTGCATTGCACCTACCAATGCTAGCGAGAAGTAGAATAATTCTGCTGGACTGACCTACCCGCGTGCCTTGTCCTCGTCCAAGCGCGGTGACAATATTATAATACTCGTGCATTAGCACCCTAATGTTCATTTGTTAACGCCATGTTTAGTTCCACCAAAATCCAAACTTTAACACTATGCAAAAAGAAGATTCTCCGTCACATCAAACTTGCGGTACATGTATAGTACTAAATGTTAACGAAATAAAAAATTAATTGCACAGTTTAGTTGTACTTTGAGAGACAGAACGTTTTAAGCCTAATTAGTCAATGTTTGGACAATTATTAAAAAAAACAAACGAAATGCTACAGTGTGCTACGGAGCGCTACAGTATATTTGGTGGCGCTGAATTGCACGAACTAAACATGGCCTAAAGCAACCCGATGTCCTTACTGGCATGGTACCTGCACCCGATGCAGTCCCTTTTCTGTTCCGATTCAGAATAGTCTTGTCTTTTACAGAGTTCACAGAGTCACAAGTATATCTGTTTATTTACCCTCTCCTCCCACTGCCCGTGGGCCCAACGCAACTAATACATTAACGACTAAGTAATGGAATTAACAACTTGTAATACGACTTGTTCATAGAGCCAGCGCCACGTGTTGTGCTGGTACAGTACTGAGAGAAAGGTAATCCGAGATCCTCTAGTCTTCCAGTCAAGGTGTTTGAATAACATTTGGTAGCGTGAGGCATCCAACCTCTAATTTGAACCCTAGAGTTTGTACCGAAATCTTCAATTTCAATGCTTTCTCCACAAAATTAGAACACTAGATATTCTAACGCTTTGGAATCATACTTCCTACCGGTGTTGATGGAGCCCGCTAAACAGGAGGCACTACTACATCCGGCCTTTTAAGAGGCCATTGGAAACCATTTGTTGAGGCGGCTATCCTAGCATGTGTTGACGGAAGTGAAGCCACATGATTTTTCGGGCGAAACACGCGCGTGTGTGACTGAGAGAGCTCAAACTCGCGTGTGTCTAGTAGCAGATACATTTATATTGTATCCACTTTAGTGAATATTGTAATGCATAATTGAGAGCCTAAAAAAATTTAAATTAAAAAACATCTAAGGAAGTGGTATGTGACCTACAGAAGAGATCCTTTCCGCTTTGAGACAAATATCAGTGGCTCTGCCATTGCCCAAGGTAAATTAAAACAGCCTTCTTCCAATGTATTTTATTTTCTGGTACTCTGTTTTCTTCTTAGTTTCCTTCATTCAATTCAATTTTATCAGTGGCATTTGTCACCCTGTGCTCTCAACTGATTGTGCATAACAAGACCTTTGTGTAATTTTGTTGATTTTTTTTCCTTTCCTTTTTTGTCTCCTGAGTTTGTAACTCTATACTTTTGATGTGTTTTCATAAACCCCAGTAGGGAGAAGCCCGTTCTGTTTTCCTCGAAAAACCAAAGCATCCTCAAACAAATAGAACAGCCATACAGAATCCATTCAATTTCCATGCACTCTTGTCAGGGTCAGTCAGGATTACGGCTGCTAAATAATATATACATGTGGCATGACATGCTCACGACGCGCACGACCATAGACAACTGATAACCCTCACGGCCTCTGCAATGGTATCATTTGCAGACCGCTTGGAGACTAACCCAACCCAGCAATGCAAATTCTGCCTATCTCCGTCTGGATATTCCGTGCCCAAAATACGAATGCCGGCTCTACGGTGTTAGCAGCCCCATCTCCATCTCGTGTGCGCTGTCTTGTTCTACACCGGTCGAGTTGATCTCTCGTGAGAAACGGCCAAGGGTCGCGTTTATGGTCCGAGATGGCATAAATGCTATAAGCATGGATGGAGGCTTGTTCTGCTTTTCCATATACAATTTTTTTGTGAAACTAACTTGCACCTTAATCCATTTCAACGCATGTAAATCGAAGTGAATACGACTATACTAGTCCATCCTAATAATCTCTGTAGAGGTCCGAGCTGGCATATGAATTTGTCTTCACATCCCAGTCATCAAATGGGCCCATCATGGACGACCCGTAAAGCTAGTCTTCCTATTTGCTTCCAAAGGACTTCACATCGGTGTTGATGGAAAGCAACAGCCTAACGAATATTGGGGTCCTTCAGTACTATGTGCTTGTGTGATATCCATTGCTACCATACCGTGGACGGACGATGGCATAGGAGACTCGCCACGTCTTCTATGCCAATTTTCCAGGCTGGTTTCTAAACTAGGCCATGCCAATTTTGAAATTATCGAGTCATGTTTCTAAATTATATAGGCCAAAATAGTTTCGGCTATGTTTTGGCGGTTCAATTTACAGCCGCCGTTACAAATGCATTTATAGAGCCGGGTGTTGTTCCAAGTCACCTCCACAAATGCCCCTATTTTTTGAGACGGCTCTATTTCCAAATGCCTCTAGAATTTTTAGAGGCGGCTCTAGTTTTAGCCGTCTCTAAAAATAAGAGCTACATAGTAAATTTGATTTTTTTTTTCAAATGACAACGGATGAAAAAATGACAAGAACAAAAGCTGCAGATCTCGAAAAGTTAAGCAACTTTGTAATTGAAATCTTTTTCATTTGAAATCATCTATGCATCAAAAATTATATTTCCATTTCTCACATTCAAAATTCAATTTTTTCAAATGACCTCAGATGGAGAAACCACCAAAACAAAAGTTGTAGATCTAGAAAAGCTGTGCAACTTTGTAGTTGATAACTTTTTCATTTGAAATCATATATGCATGGAAAATCTACGATTGAATTTCTCACATTTCAAATTCGAATTTTTCAAACGACCTCAGATGGAGAAACGACCGAAACAAAAGTTGTAGATCTCGAAATGTTATGTAACTTTGTAGTTGACAACGTTTTTATTTAAAATCATCTATGATGGAAAATCTAAGTTTAAATTTCTCACATTTGAAATTCAAATATTTCAAACAACATTGGCTAGAGAAAAGACCAATACCAAAGTTGTAGATCTCGAAAATTTATGAAACTTTGTAGCTGACAACTTTTCCATTTGAATTCATTTAAGGTTCCAAATACTTATTTGAAAACCGGATTAAAATAACACGAAGGAATATCTCAAATGAACACAAATGTGTTGTGGTTGGAATGGTTAGGGAACGAACGCGTGAGGCCTGTGGTCGCGGGTTCGAGCACCGAAGCAATGGAATCGAACAAATTGGAGGCCCATCCCAACACCGAGGTCAGCTCCGAACCGATGGAATCGGAGGAGCGAAGAGGGAAAGATCCACCGACAGTAGTGGGAGGATTGTGATTTCAATCTAGGAGCAAAATGGAAAGTACAGGTCAACTTTTTTACGAAATGGTTAAATGAGAACCAAAAGACAGAAATGGCGTTTCAGCAGTGTTTCATAAGGGTAGTGTGGCGAATTCACCATTTTGATGCTATTTGAGCCAAGTCCACTTCTTTTGAGGACAAATATCTTTCTCATTGGGACATAGATGCGTATTCTTTGGGTAATAGGAGGAGTAAATCAAACCTCAGAGAATCATTATTGTTAGGAAAGCACACTGGAACAAGTTATGGGATCGGACCTCCTTGCATGAGTTGGGAGTTTTCTTCTGTTTTTCCGTTGTAGCTAGTCTTCGTGGAAACCCAGCTGCGCTATAGCACATCTTGTATCTCTGCATGCAGTTCTCGTTTGGCTTTGGAAGATCATGTTCTCTCCATTGGTTATTTGTGGTGGCCACTGCACAGTATAATATTTCCTAACTAGTGAGTACTGGTACACGCTAGACAGAATTTTCAGTCACCGGCTGTCCATTGCATTAATCTGAATCCGAATCTGATCGATCCGACTTGCATTGCACCTACCAATGCTAGCGAGAAGTAGAATAATTCTGCAGGACTGACCTACCCGCGTGCCTTGTCCTCGTCCCAGCGCGGTGACAATATTATAATACTCGTGCATTAGCACCCTGATGTTCATTTGTTAAAGCAACCCGATGTCCTTACTGGCATGGTACCTGCACCCGATGCAGTCACACGTGAAGCTTCTAGCCACTCGAGGCAGGTGAAGCCGAGAAGGTTAGTGTAGAGCACCATGGCATCAGCCCGGTGCATACATCTAGACAGCCAGATGGGCGATCAAATTATTTTTAATTTAATTCAACTTGCTTTTGTGTTAACTTGGTTTGCTAGCTACTGAGGCTCCAAAGTGGAATTGGTACCAATACGAGGATCCGTCTCTACGCTGTGATTTTATTGTAAACTGAAAATCCCGTCTACCTTTGTTAATTAGCCTCCAGCACCATGCCATGTCCACTGCCAAGCTGCATTGATTTCTTCATCCTCAGTGAGTCTCGGCTTGTCATCTCGTGCGAGGAGAAAGCATCATGCGGTGGCTCCACGCTTCTTCACGCAAATGCATTGGCCAGCGTTTCACGTGGTTTGGCTCAGAGCTACTCTAGCATCCAAGGCTCCGCTGCGGAATTAATAAACTAGGCCGCACGCAATTCGATGTATGCATGTATGCATGTACTCCTTTCGTCCCAAATTATCTGTCGCTTTCGTTTTCCAAGAAACAATTTTGATAAAATATATATTAAAAAATATTAATATTTATGGTACATAATTAGTATCATTGGAAAGATCTTTGAATCTAGTTTTTTAATAAATTTATTTGGAGATACAAATGTTGTACGTATTTTCTACAAATCGAGTCAAACTTGTGGCACGGAAACCGGAAACGACAGATAATATGGGACAGAGAGAGTATGCATGTCAGATGATTTATATCTTTGTGCCGCGATGGATGCATGTATACATGTCAGATGATTTATATCTTTGTTGTACAAAAGTAAAATGCCATGTTGGCATTCACATTTTTTCTGATTCCTCAAAAAAATCACATTTGTTCTGATTTTGTTACAGCAAAAACGAATTTCTCAATCATGGCCGGTCTCGTAGGTGCTTTGGCGTCATACATCCAAAACATGCTGATGGAGACGGCCACAGAAGAGGTGCATATGTTGCTCGCCGGTGAGATTGATAATATGGGCATCAAACTTCCAGATCTGAAGAACTTCCTTGCCGATGCTGATAGAAGGAACATTGTTAAGTAATCTGCTCCTTCTCTGTATGAACGCGTGGGAGGGATAGGCGTCGAAAGGCTCCCTGCTGCTGCATTGTAGCCGTTGTAGGGGCAGGCGTCGAAAGGCTCTCCTGCCGCACTGTAACCACAGCAGGGGCAGGCGCCAAAGACTGCTGTCACATCGAATCACTATAGCAGCATGGCAGCCTAGCATGTCTGTGTACTAGGATTAGATGGGTAGAGTTGTATATATAGTTTCCCACTGCAACTCAGTAAAGATAGCGAGTTCAGTTTTGTCATCTTCTCTCCAGAGCTCCCGCCAACACTGGTGCTTATGCTGTGTATGCGTGCGCTCTGTTCTCCCTCCCTTCTTCTACCTCTAGCCGTACCGGAGATCCAGGGGTCAACAAGTGGTATCGGAACCGTACAAGCGCCGTCGCCGGACTAACCGTTGGCGATGACGGACGGTTTGGAGATGGACGACAGCAGCGGCGCTGTGACTGCCCAGCCACGATAGGAGGTTGCCGTGCGCACGGTGCAAAAGGTCAGCGGCACGGTGACGTTGACTCGCACCAACTATTTCATTAATTTTTTCTTGGGCCTTGTTTAGTTGGCGAAATTTTTTAGAAAATGGTACTGTAGCACTTTCGTTGTTATTTGGCAATTAGTGTCCAATCATAGTCTAATTAGGCTTAAAAGATTCGTCTCGTGAATTTTGTCTAAACTGTGTAATTAGTTTATTTTTTATTTATATTTAATGTTTCATGCATGCGTTCAAAGATTCGATGTGATGGGGAATCTTGAAAAATTTTGCAAAATTTTGGGAGGCCTATGCTCACTTGAAATTACTATGTGCTTGTGTGATATCCGTTCAGCAGCAGCTAGACGTCTCGGGCCTGTTCGGCAGGACTGAAAAATACTGTTCCGACTGATTGTTGTGAGAGAAAAATACTGTTCTGGCAGGACGTGAATAGTGATTCCCTGAGTTGGCTGGCCAGCTAGCCGGCCGGCTTAAAGCCAGCCGAACACGCCCCTCGTTGCGCTTGAAGGTGATGGCAGATTTCTGGACCGAGGTGATCCTGTACGCTGCATCGTCTGATAATGCCGCTGCACACATCGAGTAGATCGCACAAGGGGGTCAAGCCAACGATGGTCGACCACGCCAATTCCTATCTAACCTTGACCCAGTGCTACTGCTGGTAACACCTCACTGCTTCCGTGAATTTCTGATCGATCTGACTTTCACCTACCCGTACCAGCCTGGCGAGAAGTAGAATAAGGCTGTGTTTAGTTGGGTGAAATTTGAGAATTTGGCTATTGTAGTATTTTCGTTTTTATTTAGTAATTAGTATTCAATCATGGACTAATTAGACTCAAAACGTTCGTCTCGCGATTTCCAACCAAACTGTGATTACTAATTAGACTCAAAGTGTGGGATAAACTAGGACGCCGCACGCAAATCCATGGAAGCTGTCACGCACTTTCCTTCCCACCTTGCAATGTCACCACGACCTATTCCCATCAGTCCATCACCATCCTCTTCCCTGAACCATCAACATTTCCTTCTTAGCTCGTACAGCTAACAGAGGCCACCAAGCTGCTACTGCGATCCTTGCGAGCGAGAACCTCACATCGATCGGAACATAATTTGGGATGTACGGTGTATCAATCAGCATACTTCAACGTCAGAGAACATAAATAATTTTGATGTCAGGAGTCCACACTTGCTCCATTTGGCTTATACAGTACAGAACAAGAAGTACTCTGTTTCAAGTTAACCTGTCTGTATACTCTGCTTTCCCTTTCCATACAATTCCCTCTAAGTACTGCACTGATTATTTGGCTGGGTTTCCTTGTTTCACATTTGTGGCCTTAACCTGCATGCATTGGGAATATTCATTGGTTGCTGCCTTTTACTGGAGGCAGTGATCAATAATGTTGGTGGTTCTGGCAGGTGGTTTACTAGTTTTCATTTTTTCATAGACAATGAACATCACCACAGATTACCGGAGGAAGTGGATTCGAATTATCTAAAGTACAATCTCACTCAGTTGTTTTGGATACAATTGCATCGAGTCTATTTCGATTTAGATATCCATGACCAATTGATGATGTAACAAAAACCCAACATCTGTTGGAGACTAAGGCCTTGTTTAGATTGTAAATTTTTGCAATCTGGACAATGTAGCACGTTTCGTTTGTATTTGACAAATTTTGTCCGATCATGGACTAACTAGGCTCAAAAGATTCGTCTCGTGATTTACAACCAAACTGTGTAATTAGTTATTTTTTTACCTACATTTAATGCTCCATGCATGCGTCTAAAAATTGATGTGATAGAGAGAGAGTGAAAAAACTTGGAATTTTGAGGCAATTTAAACAAGGCCTAACTCGAAATGTCCATGTCCATTGGATTTTCTTGGACTTAGAGAGAGAGAGAGAGAACAGATTTACGGGGTGTTTGGTATTGCTCCCCTCCACGTTTTTCAGCTCCGCTTCACATTTTTTAGCAAAATGGTTTTAACTACACGCACTCTGTTCGAGGAAAAATGTTAGAGTTGTACGAGCACCTAAAGGAGTGCTCCATAAACTCTAGGTTTTGGTGGAGCTGCTCCACGGTGGAATTTGTGGAGCAATCCCAAATATCTAGCACTACTACAGTACTTAATAGATGCGTGTGTTTTTTATTTTCGAAGGCGGGCAAAGGCAATCGCCTCCGTCGAAAGGTCACGTATAATCTGTGAATAACGGAGGCGGTTGCCTTGCCTGCCTCAGTTAATCAGTTAACGGAGGCGGGCGCCTCATAACGCCTGCCTCGGTAAATCGATAAAAAAACAAAAAAATCCAAGCTCGACACTGAGCCCACTCTCAGGCCCAACGATGAGCCCACTTCTGCGAACGCATGACGCCGCTGGTGGTCGGATCCACACCCATGCCGCCACTGGTTGCCGAATCCGCGTTGGTGGTGGCCGGATCCGCGAGCCCTGACGCCGGATCTAGCAGATCCACTAGCCCCGCCGTCGGATCTAGCGGATCCACGAGCCCCGATGCTGAATCCGCGAGCCCATCCCTGCGCTCCGCCGCCGGAGGCCCCGCGCCACTGTCGGAGGACGGGAGCCGTGCGCCGCGCCGATGCCGGAGAGAGACGAGCACCTCCACACTACTACATAACGGATAATCACCGCCGTCACTTTCACCGCCGGTTCGTATTACAAAGCAATGGTGAAATAATTTTCACCATCAGTTTGTGTTATGAACAGTTGGTGAAAATTTAGGCGGTTATCACCGCCGGCTAGTAACATGAACCGGTCGTGATAATCCTATCACTACAACCGGTTTGTGTTACCAACCGGTAGTGATGGTCGACCTATTTGTACCGCTGGTTTGTGGTACCAACCTATGGTGAAAATAATTTCACTAATGGTTCGTAATACGAACCGGTGATGATGAGTTATGCTGCGTCACAGTAAAATTCATAACTTTTACAAAAAAAAGTCGGATTAAAACAAACTTTATATCAAAGTTGTAGATCTCACTAGTTGATGACTTTTTTATTTGAAATTGTTTACCGTCCCAGAAATCTGATTGAAGCTCTTATATTTTAAAATTCAATTTTTTCGAATTATACAAACAACCTCAGATGAAAAATGATCAAAAGCAAAGTTACAGATCTCGCTATGATCTACAACTTTATAGTTGACAACTATTTCATTAGAAATCATTTAGGGTCATAAATTTCTATCTTAAGTTCAAAAATTTTGAAATTCAAATTTTGCAAATAACCTCGGATGGAAAATCAACCAAAACTAAAGTTGTAGATCTCGATGACTTTTTTATTTGAAATCATTTGATATCCCAACAGTATGGTTGAAGTTTAGACGATTTGAAATTCAAATTTGTCAAACGACCTTGGATGGCAAAACCACCAACATCAAAGTTGTAGAGAACAACAACTTTGTAGCTGATGACTTTTTAATCTGAAATTGTCTAGGGTTCTAAATATTTATTTTAAAATTATGAGAAGCTAGTACTAAAGGAATATACATGTTGTATGGACACAAGTGACTTAGAGGCGGAGTGGTTAGAGCAGCTACGTGTGACGGCATAGGTCTTAGGTTCGAATCCCAGCACTGCGCGCTGCGTGGATTTTCGCGCGAAAAATTATGTGACTTGTGACAATGGGCATTCCCAGGATTAAATCAAAATGTTTTGCTACTTTTTGATCTGATTTTGGAATTTATGAAAATCTCTATGGCCACCGGCTGGTAACATGAACCGATTGTGGTAACTTTGCATCACGGCCGGAAACCGACGGTAATGACAATGGGCATCACCGCCGATTTTCATTGCCTAGAGCCAAAACCATCGGTGAAGGGGGTCTGGAGCAGGCAGTGAATACCTGTTCTGTAGTAGTGCCGGAGGCCCCGCCCTGCCGCACTCGCAAGCCGCTGCCGCGACCTGGCGTGAGCAGCCCGCCTGGGTGCGAGCACCTCCCACCGCCTCCAGAGAGCTCCCAGCGTGAGAGGAGAGAGGGAGCGCCCGCCGGTGAGAGACGAGAGAGAGGGAGAGAGCGGGCCATGCATGCACGAGAGAGGCGAGAGGGAGCGAGCGGGCCATGCATGCGCGAGAGAGGCGAGCGCCTCCTCTCTTGTGAGGACCGAGCCGAGAGAGGAGAGAGAGTGCTGTGTGGCGGCGGGTGAGGGAATGAGAGATGACTATGGATAACCCGAATTATATGATTTATCTATAAGTGTCAGGTCGAGATGGGCTGCTTGCCATTTTTTTTTTTTTTGGAGGCGGTGCCTCGGATACTGTCGATTAACCGAGGCGGTCGGCCATTAACCAGCAACAGCCTTGGTTGCATCATTGGAGGCATGAGAGCCGGCCACTGCCAAGTTGCATTATTGGTCTGTTTATCCTACCAACGCTGTGAGCGAGTCTTTGCTTGTCATCTGGTGCGATGAGAAAGCGTCTTGCGGTACCCCCACGCTACTGCACGCAAATGCATTGGGCGCCGTTTCACGTGGTGGCTGAGAGCTACTCTAGAATCCAAGGCTCCGCTGTGGAATTAAAACACTAGGCCCTTAGTTCCCAACTCAAAACTTTACGTCCTGTCACATCGAATATTTGACACATGCATAAAGTATTAAATATAGACTAAAAAAACTAATTGTACAATTTGAAACTAATTTACAAGACGAATCTTTTAAGCCTAATTAGTCCATAATTTGACAATAAAATGCTACACTAACATATGTGCTAATGCCAGATTAATTAGGCATAAAAAATTAGTCTCGTGGTTTACCGATAGATTCTATAATTTATTTTTTATTAGTATCCGAATAATACATGCGACAATCCATATAACTATAACATCCGATGTGACCCAACACAAGCCAGCAACCAGCTACTGTTACCCTTGCGGGCAAGAACCTCAAATTGGAACCTAAATCCATCTCGCTGCTCCTCCTTTCATCACTCACCCGCACGCTACAATCCAGCTGTAGTATCTGGTTGGTCAGGTCGACGATGTCCATGGCGATGCCTGTCTAACCATTAACCAGTAGATCCTGTTCCACGACCAAGAACGAACAACACCGGCACCGCCTCACCGCTTGCGGCCATTGCTCAGCTCGTCGGCCCCAGGTTCTTTTCCTTAACAGTTACGTTTCTGCAGCTGCTTATGCGTAGCCATATAGTTGCCACTGTCATGTAGTTGTATCAATGAACGAGAAGTCAGTAGTAGTGCCGCGATGGCTGCAATAATAGATGGCAGATGATTGAATCTTTGATGTATAAAATTAAAATGCCATGTTGAAATCAATATCTGTTCTCATTTTGTTACAGCAAAAACCGAAGTTCTCAATCATGGCCGGTGTCCTAGATGCTTTGGCGTCCTACATCCAAAACATGCTCATGCAGATGGCGGCAGATGAGGTGCACATGTTGCTTGGAGTGTCCGGTGAGATTGATAACATGGACATCAAGCTTCGGGATCTGAAGAACATCCTTGCTGATGCTGATAGGAGGAACATCACAGACCAAAGTGTCCAAGCATGGGGGATAGAGCTAAGGAATGCTATGTATGATGCCACTGACATCCTCGACCTGTGCCAGCTCAAGGCCATGGAGCAAGGCCAAAGGCATGATGCCGGATGCTTCAACCCGTTGCTCTTCTGCATACGGAATCCGCTACATGCCCATGACATTGGAAGCCGCATCAAGAACCTTAACAAGAAGCTAGATGACATCAAGGCACGTGGTGCATCATTCAACTTCATGAACCTTGGTACTTATGAGGACCGTGGAAGAAACGTGGTATCGTATCCTTCTGGTACCCGTGAGACGTCAGGGGGGCTTGACGAATCTGGTTTGGTTGGTGAGAAGATCGAAGAGGACACAACAAATCTAGTAGAGATGCTAACAAAGAAGTATCCAATTGACGACGACAAATCCAACAAAATAATCATTTTCTCCATTGTGGGAATTGGTGGGATTGGTAAAACCACCCTTGCTCAAAAGATCTTCAACAGTGAAGTCATAAAACATGAGTTCACGAAGAAAATATGGTTGAGTGTCAACCAAGACTTCAACAATACTGAAATGCTAAGGAGAGTTATTATCGAAGCTGGTGGAAACCACCATGCTTGTGGAATTTCAAAGGTGGCACTGGAACAGACTCTAATAGAAGCTTTGAAGGGACACAAAACCTTATTAATAATGGATGATGTCTGGGACTACAATATATGGGAAGGTGTGCTTAGAACTCCCTTTGTCAATGCCATGCTAGCTCAAGGTAGCCGTGTGCTGGTCACCACAAGGCATGACATAGTGGCACGTCAGATGAAGGCTGAGGAGCCCTACCATCGTATTGACAAACTTGGGCTTGAAGATGCATGGTTGCTGCTCAAGAAGCAGGTACAAGTTAATCCATACATTAATTACTTTTCTTTAATTATGCATTTTGTTTTCTAGCTGCATCACTTTAGTTTTGCTTCTATCTTAGTAGTGGGAACTAGATTCCCTGTCCTGGCAACAACTTCTATTTTTCTTATTTGTTTCAACATCTAGTTCTACGGTGGTGACCTTCGAAATATATTATAAAGAAACAAAATGCCATACTTCCATATGTTAGTATTGTAATATCCTGCATATGCTGTCATGCAGACTCCACATAGGGCAGGTATTCACAATTTTTTGTTAAAGCAATTAAAATTTGGACATTGTATTACACTTCCTCCTTTTTTAGAAGAACTTGAGATCTGTAGGTTCGATTGGATCTGTCATGGGCTGTAACGTAGGCAATACCACATGGCGAATTAGCAACTAAATTTAATTCACAAACTAAGGCAACCATAATAAGTCTGTTTAGCACTATGCTTTTTAGAGTAAAATAAAAAAACGGCCTTTGAACTTATTCTGTATGATGTCATCTGGGTCCCTAGACTCTCAAAATGCATGCACTGTGAGGTTAGCGAAATTGTCTTTGGATGTAATGTAAGTCCCAAGCTCTTATAATGCTACTTTCATGCCCCCCACACTTATACTAGAATATCATCAAGATCCCTAGACTTGTCACGTGCTATCATCCAGTTCTCAATGAGCCCTAACACACTATACATCCTTATGTGGCAGGCCACAATTAATCCATTTGTGGTTCGGTATTGACCAGTAGTCCAACGCGAGGGTATGTATGTTACACATATTGGGCTGCTGCACAATATCGGAGCGAGAAGAGAGAAACAGAGAGAGAGAGGGAGGGAGGGGGAATCGAGATGGTGGGCCAAAGGCCAACATATGTGTGGTTCCCATGGGTAGAGACATATAGATAGCATTTGGTTGGGAGATAAGGTGGGGTGGGATGGTCTTGTCTCTGGTTTGTGGGATGCAGCGACCCTATTTCTTTTCTGGTTGGGGAGGGATGGGATCAACCCATTTTTTGTTTGGTCTTAGACATAAAAAGTGGGATCCACTACTGACTTGTGGGGCCCATTTGGTAGTTTTTATTCTTTCTTTTTCTTCCTTCTCTCCTCTCTCTTTCCCCAACGGTAGCCGCCCAAAGGGCTCGCAGCGCAACGCCCTACGCCTCCTCCTGGTCAGATCGGCGCCCACGCCCCACGCCTCCTGTTTCATGCGCCCCCCCCCCCCCCGAGCTCGCACATAGTGGCTCTTCAGAGGTTGCACGGCGGCGGCCTCCCAAGTTCGCGCGCGGAGGCTCCTCATATCTCGCGCACGGTGGCGGCCCCTCGAGGTCACGCGTGGCAGTGGCCCCCCAAGCTTGCATGACGGTGGCCCCCGGCGCTCCTCTTGGTTGACCGCCCCTACGTGCACCTCCTCTCCTTTTCTTCCTCGCCAGCAAGCGGGCTTGTCCCACCTTGGGCGACCCCCGTCCGTCAAATATATGGGGACTGGGCAACCCGCATTTCACGGGAATATTCCCATGTGGGATGTCCTCGCCCCTTGTGGCCTCCCAAACAAACACCACTCATCCTGGAGCCATCTCGTCCCGTCCCTGCTTGTCCTTGCATCCAAACACACAGATAATGTTCCACCATGGCATGCCATGTTGAGGAATGGAAAAGGTCTAGGTCTGTTTGGATGTGGATGACATCGTGTTACATATTCTATGGCTAGAAATAATATTTTGATGAGTAAATTCCATGGTTGGTCCTCTAACTTGTGAGTTGTGTCATCCCGGTCGCCAAACATAAAAAGTGTGTCATTCCGGTCTTTAAACTTTGTTTGGGCCTCATATTTGTACAAACGGGTATGGATCCAGCCCGCGTGTAGAGAAAAGACTCGCTTGCTTGAAAATAAAATATTAGCGGGGTTATATACAAAATCACCCAGATACATAAATTGCACAAATGTTAACAAATTTCATGAGGGAGTATTTTTTTTAAAATATATTCTTCCACATTAGAAATGCTACATGAGTCCATCTCGCTGTCAATGCCGCCACTGCTGCCAGGGAGCGTGAGAGCATGAGCCATGGCCGCGGCTGCACAAGCGAGCCGCCGCCACCGCTGCACAAGCACGAATGTGAGCAACCGTCGTGGCCGCGTAGCCGCTGTGGCTGCGCAGCCGTAGAGAACTGGGGTACTTAAATAGTTTAAGGATCTAAATGTGCAATTTTATATTTAGTGATATGATAGAAGACGTAGTAGTTTAGGGGCATGGGTGTAATTTACTCTATAAAAATATATTATTCTCCACTATACCAATTATCATATGACTGGAAGTATACGTGAGAAGGCATCGCATATGAAATTGTCTACAACAACATTTTTAATATTGATTTTTCAACGTGAACCGGTGGAAGCGTGCTATAGCAAAGAACCCACATATACCAAAGCAAAACTCTTTGTACTAAACTGGATGTGCCTATTGGGTGAAATTTAATGAAGAGTGGGCCCAGAAACTACGAATAGAACTAGTACCACTTAGAATATTAATTATTTTGGAACAAAATTTGAAACTAATCCAACCGCCTTTGTTGGGAGGAGACTATTACTGCTTTCAACTGTTTATTTGTATAGTCATGCACTGGGAGATTACATGCTGTCACTTGTAATTGAAATAATTCTTTCTAATATTTTTGCTTGGCCAAACCTTAATGCGCCCCTTGTAATGAATATTTTTCCATATTTATTGAGTCATGTTTTCTTGAGCACTGTAGCTTTATTATACAGAATTTATATTGATTGGTAGTGAATCTTTCCAGTGGGTTCAGAATTGACGCAGTGGCAGCTACAATGCACACAATGTTGTATTAGCTGAATAATAGTGCTGATTTTGCTAAAGATTAGGAAAGGCCGTACTTCCAAAGGTGATAGGCAAAGAAGCAAAAAATCATCATGAACATTGCTAGTGAATACTTTGTTGCTATTGTCTCCGAAGCAACATTGGTGCCTTTTTTCTTTCTTTTTACTTAGTTGCACATGCATAAAGTATAATATAAAAAAGGCTGACAAAAAATTATGTGCTAGAGACCACATAGGTTTCTTTCTTGATGTGTTTTGCATTGACAGGATATCACGGCACTGCACAATAAATTATTGTTTGTCTAATTAGCCTAAAATTCTTGCAGGTTGTTACAGACGTAAATGATGAGCCCCAGGTTGAAATACTAAAGGATATTGGAATGAGACTTGTTGAAAAATGTGATGGTTTACCTCTTGGGGTCAAAGTAATGGGAGGTCTCCTGCGTCAAAAAAGGATAAGACGAACCGACTGGCAAAATGTCTTAGATGATTCTCTATGGTCAGTATCACAAATGCCTAAAGAGCTAAATTATGCAGTTTATCTTAGCTATGAAGATCTGCAGCCTTGTTTGAAGCCTTGCTTTTTGCACTGTTCCCTCCTTCCGAGGGGCACATTGTTTTCTGTTCATGAAATTGTTGGCATGTGGATTAGTGAAGGATTTGTTCTTGGAACTTTACGTGACCTAGAAGAAATTGGAAGGGAATACTATGATCAGTTAATACAGCGGAACCTTATTGAGCCAGATAAGAGATATTTTGATCAAGTAGTTTGCAACATGCATGATATTGTTCGGTCATTTGCTCATAACATGTTGGGAGATGAAGCACTCATAGCTCACAACAGTAAAATTGGTATTGACAAACTTAAATCGCAAAAGTTTTTTAGATTATCTCTCGAAATCAAAGGATCAGAACAACATGATTTGGAGTGGTGTTCTCTCCAAACACAGACATCACTGAGAACACTAATTTTAGTTGGTAATATAAAGATTCAACCAGGTGATTCATTTCTTTCTCTTTCGAGTCTCCGAACACTAGATTTGGACAGTGTAAATATTGATGCAATAGCCGAATCTTTGTATCTGCTGAAACATTTGAGGTATTTGTCAATACAAAACTGTAATACATCCAAATTACCAGAAGACATAGGCAAGTTGAAATTCTTGCAGTACATTAGCCTTTCTGGTTGTCAGAGTTTGGCTCATCTTCCCAGTAGCATTGGAGTGCTACAAGACTTGAGGGTTCTCAGACTTAACCGGACAAATGTAAGTGTTATACCAACGGAATTTAGTGGGCTAACTTCTTTGAGGAAATTATATGGATTTCCAGCCCACATGGACTGTGATCACTGTAGTTTGGAGGAACTGGGGCCTCTCTGCCAGCTAACAGATCTTCATATCTGTTTCTTGGAGAATGTAGCTTCTTCCTCATCTGCTATACAGGCCAAACTTGGTGGGAAGAAGCGCCTAAGGTATCTCTCACTGGGTTGCACCAGTAGACTTGGAGATGATGGCCTGTTGGTAAAAGAGGAAGATGGGATCTCTGATAAAGCCAAGAGACAAATGGAGGAGGTATTTGATGAGCTCTGCCCTCCGCGTGGCTTAGAACACCTTAAAATCAAAGGGTATTTTGGTGAGCGGCTCCCAGGTTGGATGATGCTGACAGCAGTTACGCCCCTTTGGAGCTTGAGGATTCTAACGATGGATGACTTGGCCTGCTGCACAGAGCTTCCTAGTGCCTTGAGTCAGCTCCCCTTCTTGGAGCTTCTGCAGATTTTTCGTGCCCCAGCAATCAAGCGTGTTGGGCTTGAATTCCTACAACCAAGCAATCATGTAGGGGTTGCGTTTCCCAGATTACATCAGTTGATTTTTGGTAGATTTGTCGAATGGGAGGAATGGGAGTGGGAGGAACAAGTCAAAGCGATGCCTATCTTGGAGGTGCTTAAACTCCGTTTATGCAAATTGAGCCACATGCCTCCTGGCCTTGCCTTCCACGCAAAGGCTTTGAAGACATTATACATATATGATGTCAAGAACCTAAGGTCTTTGGAGAACTTCACTTCTGTTGTCCACCTCGACGTGTTTGGTAACACTGATCTGGAGAGGATCATTAATCTACCGAAACTGCAGAAGCTCACCATCCAAGACTGCCCAAAGTTGATGGTATTGGAGGGCATGCCAGCACTACAGAGACTCAATCTGAAGGATGATGCCATGGGAACAGTCCCCAGGTATCTACAGGATGTGAACCCAAGGCATTTACTGCTATATTGTTCCTTGTCGCTGCTCACATCCATAGCAACAGGGAAATCTGGTCCTGTGTGGCACAAGTTTCGCCACATCCAGCAAGTCAAAGCCTATGGCAGTCCAAGGAACTGGTATGTTCTGTACACAAGGGATCCTTTCCGCTTTGAGACAAATATCAGTGGCTCTGCCATTGCCCAAGGTAAATTAACACAGCCTTCTTCCAATGTATTTTATTTTCTGGTGCTCTGTTTTCTTCTTAGTTTCCTTCATTCAATTCAATTCGTCTTATGCAGCAAGAAGCCGAAGCACGTGGCTTGCTTACTTCCAAACATGTCCCATTGAAGATGAGCAGCCCACAGGACGACACACATATGCAGAAAAAATTGTGCCCCTTTACGTACGCTTCAGGTAAAAAATTTGGCTACACGTTGATTGCTCGCCTCTGTTTCAGTAATCGTGCATGCTGACACCTCCCTGATACCTGATTAATCGATCGAACATGGCAAGTTGTTTACCATTTCATCCCGTGTAACATATTTTATCAACATGTGCAGGTGCAACGCCTATCTTCACTTGAATCGCTGGCTTGATGAAGCGTGCTTGCACTGCCCTGAAGCCGACGACATCGCTTCCCCATCAGATCAGTGGACCGAAGCAGCAGTGTATTCTGCATGTACACAGATTGTTCTGACCATTCCTTGATCTTCCGCCAACTGCTTGTGCAGAACAAGACTTGCTCTGTTTTTACTGTTTGTTCATTCTGCTTTCTTTAGGCTGCTGGGAATGTGGGAGTGCTTTCATTCTGCTTCCTTCCGCCAACTGCTTGGAGTGGAGTATATGTTGCTATATCCTGCTGAACATCTATGTTTTGTACGGAGTATTTTGGATTGGAACATGCTTGTCCTCTTTAATTTCAGCTGGCTTACCCATAGTGTATGCCGTAACCTTGCATATTACCTTCATGAATCCACTGTGGAGACGTGCTTTCTCGGTGGGTTGAGTGGACCTACTTAGACACTCCCTCCCCCGTCCCACAATAAAAATCGTTACAGGATATATGAATGTCAAACTTTCTCAACTTAGAGTAGGTTTGTAGAAAATGTGTGCAACATTTATATCTCCAAATAAGTTTATTATAAAAGTATATTCAACGATCTATCTAATGATACAAAATTTGTATTATAAATATTAATATTCTTTTATATATAATTGGTCAAAGTTAAAAAAGGCTAACTTCTCGAAAAGCGAAAATGACTTCTATTTTGGGATACAGGGAATTGTTACGAGTACAAGGACGTTTGGTTAGCGTACGCACGCCTTTCTTTTAACAAACTGGGCAGGTTGAGCTGCCACTTTATTGGTAAAGAAGAGATCTAGTCTGGGCTACGACTAATTAATACAACTCTAGCAACCTAGACAGGCTCTATTCGGAGTGGGCTAAAGTTTAGTCCTTATCACATCGAATATTTGGAGGCTAATTAGAAGGACTAGACATAAGCTAATTATAAAACTAATTGCAGAAACCCTGGACTAATTTGCGAGACGAAACTATTAAGCCTAATTAATCCATCATTAGCACCACATTGTCAAATCTAGACTAATTAGACTTAATAGATTCTTATCGTAAATTAGCCTCCGTCTGTGTAATTAGTTTTGTAATTAACCTGTATTTAATAGTCCTAATTGGTATCAAAGATCCGATGTGACAGGACAAAGTTTAGCTCCCATAAAACAAACACCAAGAATTGGCGAGTGGCGACCCATCACAATCATGCATACTCCCTCTGTTAAGAAAACAACGTTGCTATGGAATTCATAACCGTTAATATTTTCGACTAAATTTCTAAAAAACATTAGGGACCTTTTGGATCCTTTCATTTTGGATAATTGGAATCTACTTAATGGATTAGGTTATTTGGCTTGGAATTTGATATTCCACAACTTTCCCAAGTTCACATATAAGCCTATCTTGAATTCTACTCTGCAACTTATAGCATGTTCTTCAACTTACTTCCCTACACTAGAAATGCAACATATATGCCTAATAATAGTATACAAATATATTTCATATACAACCATATTAGCTTAATTAATTTGTGTCTAAATACTAGTGCCATCAGTTGGACATCCTATGCCGATGTCCATGATAATAGCCTACCTCTGCACCAATGACTACCTCCTCTGCATCCCTACACCAACACCATACCCGCTGACAAGCATGCATGAGGACTTCAGCAGCCCTAGGGACGTTTATGGTCATTAGACATAGGTCAGTACTGTTTAAGTGCAATGAAGCGTCATTATACACACGTAGGTATTGATTAAGTGCAATTATGGCTTAATACTGCGATTAGTTTCTCAGTGATTAGGATAATTAAAGTCCTAAATAGGTATATATAAGATCTAACATTTGCTATTAGAGCCATCTTATACTAATCTAAGAACCCTAATATCTGATTAAGTTTTACTTAGACTCTGATAGATTAGGTATATTAATAGTTTTTAAAAGCATTTGAAATTTTTATGGAAAATCATCATACCCTGGGATCATATATGTTGTCATGAAAATATGGAGATTTTGTAATAAAGTTTTGATATTATTACATTTGTCTATGCTAATTCCACAAAATAAAGGAAAGATTCTACAACACCAAAACATGTTGTCGTGCAAGTTTGTACAATTTACTAACCAAGTTTTGATATTATTACAATTATTCTTCGGTAATTCCATAAAATAATTGGAATAATATATAAATCTAGCAATGACATTCAATATAATGCCACAACATATTTTGCTCCCATAAGCATTCACCCAAATATATTAGATTATTTTAATAAAGTGCAACTCTACACTGTTCACAAATAAACACATCTCTCACAAAGTTCTAGTGACTGTGAGAGATGTACCCATTTTTGAACAATGTATAGTACCAATTTGTTAAAATTATTTGAAAACTTTATGCAATGATCATACACCAAAATCATGTAGTCATGAAAGTTTCTAGAATTTCCTATGGTAATTCAAAAAAGTAATTGAAACAATATCTAAATTTACCCCGAAAATTATACAAACCATCATGGAAACATAATTCGGCCCATAAGAATGGCCCAAAAAATTCATACCATTTTGATAAGTCATGACGTATCCATTCATGAACTATGCATGGACGTCAAATCGGCGTTCCTCAACGGCGACCTCAAGGAGGAGGTGTATGTTGCTCAACTGCCCGACTTCGTCGACAAGCTCTGGCCTGACAAGGTGCTGCGCCTCCACAAGGTGCTCTACAGACGTCGACAAGCCCCCCCCCCCCGTGCTCTAGCATAGTGAGAACGAGCACACTTGTACACCTGCGGGAAGGCTTAGAAGCAGCTGATCGTCGGTGTTTATGTCAGCGATCTCATCATCATGGGCATGCGTTCAAGGAGAACATGAAGGGGTGATTCCTACTGAGCAACCTGAGCAAACTCTCGTACTACCTCGGCATCGATGTGTGCGAGGAGCGATCGGGGATCACAATCTCTCAGGAACGCTACGCGCGCAAGCTGCTAGAAAGGGCCGGTGATAAGGAACCTCTTTGAGGGTGGCCCAATCTTCACGATAGTAGGTCGAAGAACCGAAGATAACTTGTTTCGAATAGCGGGATAACTAGCTTTATACTTGTCTAAGGTTGGATGCCACCAAGTGACGGGGAGAGAGGCACCAAAACCGTGAAGATTTCGACTCGACCTCCAAACAACTGTAGAACCACAATGTGGAACTAATCTACACAAAATGGTGCAGCCGTACTGACAAACTGTAGAGCACGAACTAGCGTATCCCAAAGAAGTATCTTCACAAGTCCGAGAAGAACAAGGAACAACACAGAGTTAAATGCATCGTAGGCCCTTGAACTTGTCTTGGGGTGCCACTTAGGTCCACAAACTCTCAAATCATACTTCTGGCACCCTAATGTTGTTTAAGTATGCCACTTAGGTCCATAACTCATCGGAAGCAAGGTTTTGGCCGACGTGGCGTGGATAGCGTGGCGCTGACTGGGTCCAAGCGCATGTGAGCCACGCATGAGCCTGGTTTGGGGCGTGCAAATAAGCAGAGAGGCCACCCAGTTCTCCTGTTCTCCTCCATTTCCCCTCCTCTTACTTTTCCCTTCTCTGTCTCTGTCTCTCTACCCGAACTCACTCTCCAAGCCGCTGCCACCGCTGCCTTGTCGATCTACTCCATGGCGCCACCAGGGAGCACGTCATGCTCCAATAGGCATGCGAGCGGCCTTCCCCTCATCCTGTGCACCGAATGTGGCGGTCGAATGGTGGTGAGGCGCGTTTCCACGCAGCCATGGAGTGCAGGGAAAGTATTCTACTGTTGCCCAGACCATAAGGTGGGTTAGGGTTTGATGATTCAAATCTTTGGCACCTGGATTGTTGTGTCCTTGTTGCAATTGAGTTGGATTTGGTTATTTTGGCAGAGGGATGGCAGCGGGTGTCCATTTTTTTTACTAGGAAGCAGACTACATCAAGCACATCTTAAAGATGCTGAAGGAAGGCGGCAATGGCACATGTGAAGCTCAGTCCAAAGGAGAATCAAACCTACGTCCCTATGCTGGCCTGGACAATGCAATGGCCAACAAAGCTCAAATCAAGGGAAGGACCAAGACGTAGTTCATTTGCTGAATGTGATATGTGTTCTCTATGTGTGTGTATAGTGTTTGCACTTGTGTTAGTTGTGGTTGTTCAGTTGTGCAAATAAACTCAGTCACAACTGTGTAAGAGTACTCATTGTGTAATGTGAACATCAGAAGCAATGGAAACCATCCTTTTTATCTCAATTTTCCATCTATTTCATAGTTCACCTGATAGCAGTAATAGCATCCATGTGCACATACACTGCTTTGGTTAGTGATTCATGTGATGATCTAAACAAAAGACTATTGCCACCATCTCAAACATTGTTCTAGGGCCATGATAAGCTTTACAAAAGATTGTACAACACAATCTAAAGCCTTATGCTGGTGTTAAACAAAAGCACAGAAGGACTACACAAAAGCACAAAAGGACTTGTCATCTTCTACTACTGGTCTTCTTCTTCTTAGGGTCTCCTCCCTTCTTCTGCTGACCTTTGGACTTGTCACCCTGCTTGGCACTTCTCTTATATGCCGTTGACCTCCCTAGCTTTGTTGCAGTTGTAGGTGGCAGTGGTCTTGTGGTTGGCAGGTTTGTTCCAATGAATGTAGAGGCTGGCATGGGTTCCTGTTGCCTCATCATGCTGCTGGTTTGTGAAGATAGAAAGAAAACAAATGTTTGTTAAATGTGACAATAGTAGTTGTTAAAGCATAGTGTCCTACCTCTTCTTCTAGCTATGAAAGCATAGCGTTTGTTAACTGTGACAGTAGTAGTGTGTTGGTTTCTGGAAAATGAATGGCAACCTGCAAGCATAGACAGTTAGCTATGCAAGCATAGTGTAAAATTAGTGTATTATGAGTAAAATATTTGGTCAGTCCATACTACCTGTGTAATCACGGGTTCTTCATCTAAGTTGTTATCCATTTGCTATGTAGGGTCCTCTTCTTGTGGTTCTTCCATAGTTTTCCTCACAGGCTGCAGTTCTTATCAATTCTGAAAGATTCCAAGTACTTATCAGTTCTGAAAGATTCCAAGTACTTATCAACAAGCCAATTGGATGTGCACCTCTTTAATACCCACTTCTTGTGGCAGTTGTGCTCACCACAAAAGGTATTTATCATCATTCCATGAGCCCTCATATCATCTGAAGCATACAAATTCTAAGGACATCCTTTCTCACATACGGCTCACAGCCTCTTCTTCTCATTCATTGGCATCTTAAAATGCACCCTGTGCTTCAAACTATATTCTGTAATAGCCTTTCTTAGCAACTCTATAGACTCAAAGATCATTTCTACTTTGAACAATGGATTGACCAAGTCTTCATGCTTGAATGACTTGAAATTGAATGTGACATTGTTTTCAGCATCAGAGTTTGGAACCATTAACCCCTCATCATCAGTTGAGAAATCCTCATCACCTCTGCTCACCACAACTTGAGCTCTCTTTCCCTTGGGTACCTTCTTTCCCTTGGCAACTCCTTGATCAACCACTTGGTCATCAACATTATCCATGAATAGATCATCATCTTCATTAGCCAGATCATAATCACTATCTTCAAAATTCGAGTCATCTTCACTAGAACTATATTGCACATCATCTTCATAAGTTGCATCCACATCATCAGGAATATTGTTCATGTTCCTGTTCTGTACTCCCACTCTACACATTATTGGGTTTGCCACAATGTCATCCCAATCCAAGCTAGCTAGAGGGTCATCATGATCAGCATACAGAACAAATGTCCTCACTCTACCTACCAGAGAGGCCATCACCAAGGTATCTGAGTCACTAAAAATCAACCTAATGCCATCTGAAATGTCTTTCTCAGGTAAAAGCTAGTACATCTTCAAATTTGGGTTCTTCGGGTAGTGAAGCATGAACAACAACTCATTAAACCACACTGGAGACCAAGTGTTTGCTTCATAATGATCAAAGCAGTGAACTTTCCCACCAACATAGGCCCGATTAACTCCTGTTCCAGTAAAAAAAACCTCCATGATTCATCTCAACCGTGAACTCACCACTATCAACTCCTAAAATTGGAAATATTGCTAACAAATTAGGGAAGATTCATACAAACCAAGCCATCTAGCATTATTGGGAGAAATAACAGTTCAATCCCAAACCCTAGACGAACCAAAATCAGAAAAGATGGTAAACATTTGCCATTCTGATTCACAACACCATCTAACTACATTCAATGCGAAGACCAAGATTACCACAAAATGAGCTCAAGGGGATTCACTCACCATACACAGGTCGGCCTTGCCCTTTCGGCTGCAACACCGCCACCATTGTGCAGATTCACCGCGACCACCGTGGGAATCTGCACACCACCGGGCTTCGGCGTCACTCCTCCGCCGTGTTGGCCTCCTAACTCGCTGGCAATTGCCTCCACTAGCGGGCGCCCCATGTGCTCCCCGCGAGTTCGTGTGTCCGTGACGGCGAACTCGAAGTGGTGAAGTACTGGGAACTGCATATGAAACGAAGTTAGGGGCCTCTCTGCTTATTTGCACGCCCCAAACCAGGCTCACGCGCGGCTCACGTGCGCTTGGACCCAGTCAGCGCCACGCTGTCCACGCCACGTCGGCCAAAACCTTGCTTCCGATGAGTTATGGACCTAAGTGGCATACTTAAACAACATTAGGGTGCCAGAAGTACGATTTGAGAGTTTGTAGACCTAAGTGGCACCCCAAGACAAGTTCAAGGGCCTACGATGCATTTAACTCAACAACAAAGGTATAAAACTGCAGTATTGGGGTTTTGTTGGGTGATGGTATGGATTATGGACTCATGGCACACTGTAAAAATATATGTTGCTATCTGCTACTGAACATTTATGTTTTTTAGGGAGTATTGTGGATTGGAACTTGCTTGTCCTCTATAATTTCAGCTCGCTTAAGATAGTTTATGCTATAACATTGCATATTGAATTCATGAAGCCGCTGTGGAGACGTGCGTTCTCGGTGGGTTGAGTTGACCTACTTAGTTGTGAGCTGAGTACAAGGATGTTTTCTTAGCGTATACCTTTTTTTTAACGAACCTTTAGTTGTCAACTACCGCTTTATCTATAAGGCCTTGTTCGTTTTCTTAGGAATGAAACTGTAGCAGGAACGGTTCTAGGAGGGGAACAAGTGAGATCCAGGTGATTTGGTTCCGGATGTCAAGAGACAAGGAAGCAAACCTAGCCGTAGATCACATAGAATGTCTAAAACGGTTTGGATTCTATTCCAGGCCAAGCTTAACCGAAAGGCAATCTTTGTTGGGCGGGTTTTTGTTCCAGGTCGTTCTGATCTGGGCGGATTGGGTCTCGTTCCGGGCGGTTCCGTAAGAAACAAACGATACCTAAATAAGCTTATGCCCATCGGCCAACTATGAAACAATATATCATTCATACTCGGTGCTTGCCACAACGTTACAATTATGCATGCCTGGTACATCTTCATGTGTTTCACTACAGAAAATTAAAGAACATGACGTGTTGACTTCTATGAAATGAATTCTTAATTACAATCTAACACCTACAACTGCCATACACAACACAGGTTTCAGTCCAAGAAGTAACACTGTTGTAGTGATATAAAACTGGATCATCCAGACATAACTGACATATACAGAAGAAGATTTTGAAGACATCTCATTGTTTACGATAATATCTGCAGAAACATGACTAAGAAAAGGGCCAAAACCTGTCATCAAACAAGATAATAGCAGACTCATCAATACCACGTATATATGAAGCATATATGCTGCAGATGTTCATAGAAAATTTACACGCTCTGACGTGGCTGAATAACAAAAATCAAATTAATCACATTGTTGATTCAAACGCTTCTACACATGAAACCACAACCAGCACATAGGACGTACTGGTCCTGAATTATATGCAAAAGGTTACATCATGGCAAGTAAATGTACATTACAGAGCTGGAACATTGATTCCCTGAGTTCGAACATATGTCTACTTATCGCATGGTCCATTGGACTTTATTGTAAACATATTTGGCAGAAATTAACTCCTTACTGCCATCATGGTAGAACAAACACATTGACATACCATGTTCACATGTACTGCATATCATGTGCTGGTCACACACATCAGCACATCTATATCCAAATGTTCAAATTGTCAAGGAGCAAGATAAATCAGATCATGCACAGTCAGTGCCAACCAAGCAGAATGCTTACATTACACAAAATTAAAATCGACGCATAGGTAGCATCATACAACAGAAAATCCATCTCCTGCCCAACCTAACCTTTTAGCTTCTATGTCTGCTGCAGTCTAGAAAAAAACACCTACACGCGAGACCCGTCTCAATTTCGTGACAACCAACTCTGCAATGGCATAGAAGAACAGAGGGCCAAACCCCATTTTAGATCAGCAACCATGCAGCCTACATTTACATTATGGGCCAAAACCTGTATTTAGATCAGCATCCATGTAATTAACAAACCCAAAATACTGGCATAGCTTGATGTTTTTTGCACCTAAGTCTTGTTTAGCCTATTTTATCTAGATTCAATACACTACTAGAAGTCCCTCTACAGAGTTGGGCAAAACACCTTTACAAAAGCGACCTGCTCAACCACCTCTGCGGGAGCGCCTGTGTAAATGGCAAACATGTCCATCTCTGAAATTCATGTTCATAGAAGCAGGTGTCTAATGATCCCCGCCTCTGCAAATCAATAAAAAAAAACAGTTCCGCCTGCATCACTGGGGTGCCACAAGCCATCGCCAACCAGAACCTTCTTGAGCCCAGTGCACCCTTTGTCCCTTTCCTTCTGCCGCTGCATCTTCTCCCAATTGTTCTTCTTGTTGTATTCCCGGCGGTGCACCCAGTCATCCAACTACAGGAGAACCACAAGGTAACAAGAACAGCATCAGCATACCGGTTAACAAGAACAAATAAAATCCTCCATGTACACAAACTAGAACTGGAATGCAGCACATATCATGGATAAATATTGAAGAAATCATCAATCTACTGAGATGAAACATGCATGCATGACGATCGGAGAATATGTGTATGCTTGTCCATCAAGATCACCTGTTGGAGAATATGTGAAGCAATCTCTAACAGACACAATATGTATGGATGATATCTGTTCTTCCGGTTAGTCAAAAAAATTAGACTTACTGATTTATTTGCCCATCACAAAAGAATATGTGCTGCCCCAGCTTTAAACAATCTGCGGTGGATCCAGGCCTAGATCGACTGAAGCTGCAACAGCAGACCCAAATTAATTCTGAGGCGTTCAGAGCAGAAGATTGTTCTGATTTAAACAAAAAATGTGGAGAGATACGTTTGGCCTCAGATTAGCATTTTGGCACATTAATCATGGCCGCCAATAACTCGGGCAAAAGATTGCCTGAAGCGCAAAAAAGTTACCGAGGCTCATGCCATAAGCTTGTCATCACCGGCAATGCATGACTCAAATCTAAGAAGTCCTCTGTGTAAGAAATCGCCTCTGTAATCCGCGTGAGACACTGCCTCTGTAATTGGACAGCCTCATAAGAAGGTCATCTCTGAAAATGACCTTATTTTAAGAGATGGTCTTTTTAAGGTGCCTGCATCTGAAAATCTATTCAGAGAGGCAGGGAGAGACTATTGGCCCCCAGACAATTTTTAGAGGCAATGGAATAAAATGTCCGCCTCTGTAAATAAAATGTCCGTCTCCTGAAATCATTTTTGTAGTAGTGTTGTTGCACAATACGTGTACAGTCTATAGCAAATAAGACTTAGAAAGCAAGAACAGAAAAGATCATCTGATCCTGAAATTAGAAAAATAGAAAAGTGACTATTACTTATGCAAGATGATTTAGTAATATCTCTTTCCCATATAACACTATTTAATAAACAGACAATCAAATGTAGGTAGTATATGATTAGAAGAGCCACCCTGGTGATGTCTGAAAACCTCTGGATTAAGTGAAGATATGGTAAATTGCTCAGATGCTGACCCAGTGCCCATCCCATTCATATAATAGTATTTCAGGATATTTTGATCAAACACATATTCTGTGCATTAAATGCATCAGCAAAGCATTGTAAGTTCACACTGTACCCAAAAACCATTACGTAGGGCACTTTATGCTTGCCACCGATAAACTAAATCATGAAAATTCTCTAGAATGAATGACCTCAATAGTAGTTCTATTATTAGCATAAGTAAGTAAGACATACGTGTACAGAAAACAGGCAGCTTTCGATTTATGCACGATAAATAACCATTGTCAAATAATTATAAGCACATACTGGTGGAACGAATACATGACCATACAACAACTACAGCAAAAAAAAGAATCTACTACAGCATTTATTTCAACGCCTTCTCCTCACCAAACAATTATACCCTAATAATGAAATATTTTGATTCGTGAACTATATGTAACAAGGAACATGAATCGTGTTAGGTGTTATTGTGTCGATGACATACAACATGAAGTCCCAAACACCTTCATACGCATTCCACGGTCTATTGAACTTCTATCAATATCTTCAGTCATACACACTCACCAGAAATTAACTCATTACCTCATTGGGGCACGAGCGCGGCGAGGTGGAGATCGGTATCAGCGGAGGAGACGCGGTCGTCAGCGAAGTCGCCCGACCGGAGCGCGTCGGGGAGGCCGCTTGCGAGGGAAGGAGCGCTCGCGCAGGGCGGTTGAAGACTCGGAGTCGGCCAGTGTCGCTGCAGCGGACACGATGGAGGAGAGCCGAAGACTGCGAGAAGGACTCCCACCAGGACGGGCCGGGGAAGAGGCCGAGGCGGTGGCGGTGGCGGAGCTGTACGGCGAGAAAGGCCATGTGAGATCTGTGTGAGGCTCTGAGCCGTGTGGAATGGATGATTTGGTGGTCTCCCGAGACAAGTAAAGCACGGAGAAGGTAGGTGAGTGGGCCGCTGATAACATTCTCGATCCATTTTCATAGTGGGCCAACTGGGCTGACATAAAGTAAGGATGCAAGTGGCAGCCGTTTTGGTATTTTATAGGTCGAAGTAGTTTAGCCTGTTCTTCCCCTAGACTAGATTAGTTGTACGTGGCAGCATTGTAATTCATTTTATCAAGTTTCGGGTCACACACAATGACCAAGAATATATAGAACTTGAATCTCTATAGATAAGGTCTATTGTTTGATCTTGGTAAGGACCGACCCGTCTTTGTTGTTGGTCTGGTAGAAGTGTCAAAAAGAATTGAAAGAGTCTTAAGTTGTCTTGAAAGAAATGGAGTAAAAGGAACTGCTTAGATGATGCTAAACACTGGGATCGGGTCGGACTCGGCTTGGGCCAATAAAAAATTGTCATGTCAAAAATTTTGGTCCAACCTCGACGCACTAGCAGATGGGATTAGATCAGGTTTTACTACTTTGGGTCAGCTTTCTCAGGTTGGATCGGGTCATGGGTCTAGAATCATAACTCAGAATCTGACCCGACATACCAGCCAGTTATGTCAGGTCAAAAAAATTTGGAAGGTCGAGTTAGGTGGCCCATGATCAAAATTCATATCCACATGGTTGAGGGCGTCTGTCCGTCCGGACGGACCAACCCCCGCATGCACGTGACGACCAAGAAAAAAAACGGGGCGTTTAGTTGCAGACAGGCGGGGCCTGCACTGGTCCTTTTCTACAGGGCAGCGCATGGGAGCATGGGTGGCTTCTCGTTTGGCGTGGGGTGCATGCGGCGCGGGGCAGCTCAATGGGAGCTCGTGCGGCCACTCATTCTGCGTGGGGCGCGGGGCAGCGCATTTGGCCTCGCTCGGCGTGGGGTGCATGCAACACGTGGGGGCCTGTGCATGCGCTGCGACCAGAGAGAAGGAGCGGCAGAGAGAAGGAGCGTGGGGCCCACATACTCTTTGGCACTAGCTCCGTATGTTTAGATGTATATTTCATATGTTTCATTTGGATGTTGCATGTGTTTCATCCGGATGTTGTATGTGTTTTATCTGGACGTTGCATATGTTGCAATGGTTATACAAGTATGTTGCAAGTGTTATTTCAAATGTTTCATCTGTTTTAGGCGTATGTTGCAAGTGTTTTATTTGGATGTTGCATATGTTTTAGTGGCTATATACATATGTTGCAAGTGTCTATTCAAAATGGTCCATCTGTTTCGGATGTATGTTGCAAATGTTTTAATCTGGATGTTGCATATGTTGCAGTTGCTATACACATATATTGTAAGCGTATGTTGCAAATGTTTCCTGTTTCAGACGTATGTTGCAGAAGTGCTTCATGTTGTAGCATTAGCTGGCGCAGTAAGCAGTCGTATGCGGAGGCGGTCCCTGCGGGCGCAGTGGTCCCCACGTGCATGGCAAGCGAAGCGGGCGTGGGTGGTCCTCACCTGCATGCGCATCAAACGCACAATTGCATGCGTAGACACACCAACTTGCTAGGGTAGGTGTGCAGGCTCAGCAGTTGCATGCGGCATGCGGGGGCGGATGTGCAAGCGTGGTAGTTGCCTGCAGGGCAGGCTTAGCAGCAAGCGTGGCAGGCGGGACGGGCGCAGCAGGCGGTGCGGGCGGGCGTCCGGGCATTAGCCATGCCTGTGCATAAAGCATGCATGGCACGCTAAACCTTTGGCCACAAAACAAACCGATGGCCTATTTGATTGATGCTTAGCTTTCCCACAAAGTTCAAAGAAAATTAAGATTAAATAAACTACCGCATTCACAAAAATTGTAGCCAAAAAATCCTGTGCCATGATTGTAGCAAAGTTTAGCATCTCTTTTTTTGGCGGAGAAGAGAGGGCCTTTATTATTAATCAGCAATATAGTTATAATCTTGAGCAATAATATACTCCAAAATGACTATAATATGTGTGCATATGGCTAAGAAAGTTTCGCATGCTAGTTCTCGCATGAACTCTAGTGACTTGGGGTGTGGAAAGTTGTGGACATGAACCAAATGCAGCCTGCTGCCAATTAAATAATGACAAAATTACTACACATATTAATAGACTTGGTGAAAGGAATTTTGTACAGGGACATAAGTCTAATACAAAATGCTAGTTGAAGTATTGCACTATATATAAACTATAAAGATGTCCTAAACCATTTATATTTGTATAATATATTCTTTCTTACCATCAGTTTCTCAACTATCCAAGTGACCTACCTATATGTATCTACTCATGAAACTCCAAATGCTTGTCATCTTAAGGGCGTGACAGCAATGGGCATGCATGCCATGAGCCTGTGCGAACTCCAAACCAATAATAATTCAAGCTCTTGGTGATCTATTCCGAAAGATACTATATGTACTATGATTAACATCTGTCGGTCTAAATTATTTTTTTTTCAGAAATTTAGACTAATCTTAAAGTTGTACCGGGGAGCACTAACAATTTTGACCACTAGCAATTGTCAGTTTAAGTTGTATTATCGAGAACACAAGCTTGTCAATACACCCAAATTAGCTTCATTTTCTTGCGTCAATATAAGAAAAATGGGGGCTGAAAATCATCTACCTAACCAGAAAAATGAAAATTCATTTTAACAACTTATGCGAATCTGTAACGACTACAGCTCACCACTCTACCTAACAGTGGCAGAGCTTAAACAACATCCTAAAAGGGGGCCACTAACAATACATGCATGATGCATGAACTCAATTAACCATGGATTACTGTGTGTATGTTTATTAAGAAGAATTAAGAATTTAGGCACGGTCATGGCATAAGTTGGTCTTACCTATTCTTCGCCCCTGCTAATAGACTTCCTTTTGTGATAGTGACCATATATACACTATAGTTGAGCATCTCTACTAGATTGAGAAAACAAGATTGTATAAAACAAGAGAAGTGTGCAGCATCATATTGAGAAAAGATTCATGCCCTTTCCATTCGTGTTAGTGGCCATATTTATTGTCACCTTCTTCATCTCTCCTCTCTTTTCTCATGTTCATCTCTCCCTTCCCTCAAAAGCCATAACCACCCCCTCGTACTCCGTCAAGCGAGCGGCCTCGTCTGGGCATAGCCATCACTAGCGACGGCCGAGCGGTGCTGCTCTCCCATGTGGTCTCACTACACGGCAGTCGACGGTAGCATGGTCTCTCTCCTGGTCTCGCCCACCCATGTCGCGACATGGTTGGAGGCCAACACGGCAAGCCCACATGGTGGCCAGCCTTGCTTGCCGTTGTGGAGGTCGGCGCTACTTGCCTGCCGATCACCCAATCGCCCTCCATGTGGCTTCTGGGCTTGGTGATTGACTCGGCAGAATGGCCAGCCCGCACGCTCACTGCCTAGCACAGTGAAACAGTTATTAGCCCACGCGCTACACAACTCCCCAATGTGGCTCTTTGTCGCCACCTCCAGCCTTCTTGGTCGTCGTGTCTCTAGCTGCTGCCTTGACGTCGTGACCGCCACTTTTGCCACATCTCTAGCCACTACACACCACTGCTTGCGGGGAGGGTAAGGGAAGGGGGGTTCATTTGATCTGCCTTTGAGGGTTGAGGGGGTGGTTTTCTCAATTAATAAAAAATAGAGTAAGGAGATTAGAAATGGGTCTGGTGGAGTTTACTCTTTGCCTTCAATCTTTATTATCACTAGCTACAAAAAAGGGGATCATTTTATTCTTAATCCCATGAAGATGCTATAACATCTCTCAGTTCTCATGTTGATCTTAAGCGTAATGAACATCCTTTTACCGGCTCGCTTGATTTTGAGTGTTTCAAGGTAGGTTTGAACTACTTATATTTGAATCAAGTTACTGTAATAAATTATACTTCCGCACTATAATTTGTAAACCACTTCTATTGTAACCCTATGTATCAATGTGTTGTACTCTATCCCAGACTACGATATATGGTGTCATCCAGGTCCTTCAGGACCCTCAACAGGATGCCGGCCATCACAATTGAGCTCTTATAAATTGGATAGTTCTGTCATGGGAGATTTCTGGGATTTGGTCCGAAACATCTGAACTTCTGCAAAATTCACCTATTTCAGTGAGGGCTAAAACAACATCGCACCAGTCAAAAAGTTGAACAAAATTTGAACTTTTAGTCTAGTGTCTAAAGTTCAAACAAACTCGCAAGTTCTTCTTTCACCGTAGAAGTGCAAACTTCTCCTAATCATTAGTTTCCTCTTTAATTATGCCGGCCTCTTGATCAAATTTTGGCAAAAATTTAGCAAATTATTAGCTAAACATCACTACTACAAAAAGCATTTTTAGGGGCGGCTGGTAACCCTTTGTAGGGGCGGTTTAGCCAGCCGCCCCTACCGAACCGTCTCTACAAATCATGCATTTATAGGGGCGGTTCCCAGGCCGCCCCTACAAATCGATTTATAGGGGCGGTTGGTGATTGAGCCGCCCCTACAAATCGATTTGTAGGGGCGGCTGGTATTACAAACCGCCCCTACAAATCTATTTGTAGGGGCGGCTCAAGAACCAACCGCCCCTACAAATCTATTTGTAGGGGCGGCTGTAGTGCCAGCCGCCTCTATAATACCTGTTTGTAGGGGCGGTTCAATCTAGAACCGCCCCTACAGTACGTTTTCCCGTAAAAAAATTCAAATTTACAATTCAAATTCGACCAGAACTATTTGTTTCTGCGTATTCCATCCAGCATCCGCGTTGCCGAACGGCCCGCGACCAACGTTCCGAACCGCGTTCGCGTTGCCGAACGCCACGCGACCAACGTTCCGAACGCGACTACAAGCACAATAGTATTATATAAAGTACAATTACAAGTCCAATTCGTAATGATATATATATACAATCCATCATTAAATATACAAATTTCATACACATTGTTATCAACGTCTTAGAGCTAGCCTTTCAGTCTCACGAAGGTGTTGGTACTGAGGATTTGTACCTAAGTCAGACTCTCGATCATGGTAGGCGCCTCTGACGTGTACAATCTGGTCCAATATGAAGTTGCAAAGGTCGCCGACGAGCTCTAAGAGTTGGTCATCCTTGTATGGGTCTCTTTTCATTCCTTTCTCTTCTCTCCACTATAAGAAAACAAGTTTCAGTTTAGTATTTCATACCATTTATGAAGTTTTTATACTACGGGTGAAGAGCTTCAAACTTACCCTTAAGGGGTGTCTCCTGTAGGCACCGGTGTTACTCATCATAGAACATATATAGTATCCACAATGTACACTCCCAGGCCTCTGCTTGGAGCACTGTGTATTTTGCATATGAAAATATCAGGTAATGCTTTTGACAGCCATGTAACGGAGTACTGAAGAAGTAAGTTACACTTACCGCACATAGTGTTTTTATAGCCAGCTTTTCCTTCCTCGCTGGATCATGCCTTCCGTGATGATGAGAGACATAGAACCTAAATGCCCTGTTCGAATTATTTTAGCAAATACAACTTGTTAGTATGCATAAGTGAACGTTACAAGTATGTATACAGACATATAAGCTAATGAGGATTGTCGATATGTATACGTCTTGAGAATCGATATGAAGTCTTTGTATGTCGCCGGGTCCTTATCTATTGAATCAAAGACCCATGCCATGCTCTTCCCGACATCGACGGCTATACAAATCCAGTGGTTGCTGCATGGATTTAATCATAGAACTAGATAAGCTCTTTTACATCGAATAAAATATATCGAACATAGCTTTAAGTTATAGTTGAACTTACTCGAAGTTGTATGGTAGCCATATAGTAGAGTGTTGTTGGAGATTTTTGAAAGCCAGAGCAATGTATGCCGTAACCTTAAGGGACTCTTCCCTTAGCTTCGCACTACGGATGTGCTCTTTCTCCCGAAGAGTCTTTGCAGCTGCTAGCTCTTTAGCATCCAGTGTCCACCGTTTAGGGTAATTAAAATTTGTTTGGGCTATAGCTTGAGGGTCTACATACCCGGCTTTCACACTTGGCATTTGTTTGACAATGTGCACTTGCATTCTACAAATCACGGCGTGGGTTAGTTACAACAAAATTGAAAGATTACATTCATATCATATCAGAAGGACAAGTACTTACAGGCACCACGTGCGAATTAGATTCATCTCCATTTCTCCCAGGTGAAAGCATATGTGCATGTCATTGAAGTCAAAGACAATTTTCCCGGCTGGGCTTCCAAATGTGCCGGTGGGAAAGCATGCTTGTATGATATCTATGCTCGTTGGGAGAACACGCAAGTACCAATCATGGAACCTTCTCATTCCAAGTGGTAAGCGCTGGATGTCCCGGTTTGGTAGGAAGGGCTTGCCTCTTTCATATTTTTTCGGGCAATCCTTTGACCATTCGATGGCATCAACATTTGGATACTGCTTTGCAATTTGGTGAAGTTTGCTACTGACGGCCTCCTCAAAACCCCGTGATGGGACTTTTTTAACTTGGTTTTTAGGCTTGAACTGATCATGGGAATACCACTTGGACACCGACGAGACATCTTTGATCAGAACATAAACTGGCCTTATGTGGATTGGAATCTTCTTTCGGAGTTCCCATTCAGGCACGTCCTCATCTTCTTGTGCATCACCTTCTTCAGGAGGCACTCGTTGTTCATGTATCGGTTGTGCTTGTTGAGAAGACTGTGGCATCTCATGATGCACTTGCCCGGTACGAGCCGGAGAAGGTTGTGGCATCTCATCAGGCACATGCTCGATAGGAGGCAGGGAAGAATGTGGCATCTTAGGAATGTGGGGGTCACGAGACGGTGAAAATATCTCCCCAGCCTCAACAACTCGCTCCAAATTTGGGAGAGGGGGAGGCGGCAAAGAAGCAGTCAATATAATGTCCCGTTTGTGCCAGAGGATGAACTGCCCCATAACGTCTCCGAGTAACACCAACCCCTCGGGAGTTGCGTAGTCTATCCTCCACTGCATGAACTCGGGCTTCACTGTATGCACCTCGACCCTAGTGTAGTCCGGCGGTATGTTATTATTGTGGTGTAAGCCACCGGGAGGATGTGCAACACCCATTGCCACCTCCATCACAATGTTCTGCCGGCCGCTGAGAAACACCAAGGTGCAACTAGTAGGTTCTCGTATGAGATCGACTGAGGTTGTGGCTGCAGTGGAACCTTGGCTGCTAGGAACTTTTGGAGGGCTGCCAACTAATGCTAGTTCTCCCGGTGGCGTCACTAATATACGTGGCTCCATAGACATTCCTTGCTCCTCCAGCGCCTTCGCAACTAGAGCCTTCACTTGGAGCTCAAGACTAGTCTCCCGGTCTCGGCCATGTTTCTTGTACATGTGCCTGTCCTCTTCGAATCCTTGCTTCCAAGTCATCCTTTTCCCTAGCCCCCTGGTGCGGCCTGTGTGCTCCTTGTTTCCCAAGCCAAGGCTAAGCTCGTCCCTCTCTCTGGAAGGATTGAATGAGCCCTTCTCTTTGTCTTCAGCATATTTCAGTATCCTTGATACCGCCTCTTGGGTCTCCGGCTTATCAAACTTAAGATTACTGCCGGATGGTTCTGTACTCCTCGCATATATCCAGTTCCTTGAGCGTACCTTCAACTTCGTCACATCGATATTCCCAGCAGCTGCGGCCTCTTCATCCATCTTTCTAAACTGCTCTTCCTTGGCATAGTAGCCACCGGGGCCTAGATGATGGTGGTGTTTGTTCCTCTTCGCTAGCTCGGTGTTACGAGCACTGAGCTCCAATGCCTCCGCTGAAGTATTCTGAGCCACGAGCTCCTCCCATTGACTAGGAGTTATTTTGCCAAACTCGTTGAAGGGAGTTAACCCCTTTTGGATATACTTCGTGTTAAGCTCCGACCTCCAACGTCGCAATGACTCTCCCATCATCCTGATAGCATTTTTTTTACCAATTCGTGCTTACCCTCCGGAAATCTAAAATTGACCTTCAACTGCCTATCCCATAGTGCATTCTTTATGTTCTCTGGTACCTCTTTCCAGTTAGGGATTGCTGGGTTCAATTTATCTCTTACTAGGGCCCCGATCGCATTACGGAATCATCCTCTTAATTCCTTCGGCTCAAGGATCTTCCCTACTGGCCCAACCTCCGTTATCACATAGCAAGCCTTATCTGGATATAGATTTCCTTTTCTATCCCCTCGTTTCCTCTTAGGCTTGGTAGTCGTGGTTGTGTCTTGAGTTTGTGGAGCAGAGGCATCGTGATCCGTCTCTGTGGTTGTTGCCTCTACTCTCCTTTCCTCTACTCCGTCTTGTCCAGCGAGATGTCGCGGACGTCGACGTCGTCTTTTCTGAGTTTCAGGAGGGACCTGTATATAGGACAGGTCAAAGTGTTAGCAGAGGTAACACAGCTAAAGCTTTAGCAAAATTTACAAGCTAAGGCTTCTTCCCTACCTCCTCGTTCGGGTCAAAATCCTTGTCCAAATCTTCCTCCGTTGGCCTCCTTCTTGCTTCAGGTGGGAAAGGATCCTCGGGAGTTTCATATCCCTCTTCTGACTCATCATCCTCTTCTTCTTCGCCTTCAGCAGCCTCTCCTTCAGGGCCTTCCTCCTCGTCACACTCCTCCTGAGTAAGCATCACTTCTAGATCTTTTTCTACCTCGTTATCGAACTGTTCCTGAGTAAGCTGGTCCTCTAGTGCTTGCTCCTCAAGGGTTGGCTGCTCATCATGCTCGGTGCATCGAGCTGCACGGTCTGTTGTCCGCGACATTATTTCGCGCTTTGTTCTAAAAGATGCAAGAAAGTGTGCTTTAGGTACGCGAGAAGGTATAAGAAATCAAAAAGGTCTATAAACCAAAGTAGTCCTATAAAACAACAATATAAAAAAACGAGAAGTAGCAGTGGTAGAGGCCTCAAAAACATGTCAATCATCATCTGATCTTGAACTTGGAGCATCAAGGCATCATAACAGAGAAGAGAGGAGAAGGTAATGTAGGGGCGGCTGCTAATGATGCCAAGTTCCTCACAAGTTCTTGATCATCAGCTCATATTCCATATAATGTATGGACTTGGACAATTTCATCATCGGCAAAATAAAGGAGAGGAGAGGAGAGGGGAGATTTGGCAAAAAAAAGCAACTACTACTTAACAAACATAGTGCAGCAGCTGATGGAAAAATACAGGACAACAAGTCCTGGGCGAGTCCTAGGAGATTTGGCAAAAAAAGCAACAGCAGCCAACAGTTAGTAGCTAGAAGTAGCAAGTAGTAGTAGTAAGTAGAAAGTAGTAGAGTAGAGTAAGTGTAGCAGTAGAGTGGTAGTAGTAGAGTAAGAGCAGCAGCCACTTAGGAGTAGCAAGTAGTAAGAGGAGTAGTAGGAGTAGTAAGAGTAGTAGTAGGAGTAGTAAGAGGAGGAGTAGGAGTAGTAAGAGGATTAGTAGTAGGAGTAGTGGTAGGAGTAGTAGTAGCAGTAGCAGCAGCAGCAGCCACTACACACCAGCAGTATATAAGCAAAAAAATAGAGGAGTGGTAGTAGTAGAGTAAGAGCAGCAGCCACTTAGGAGTAGCAAGTAGTAGTAGTAAGTAGAAAGTAGTAGAGTAGAGTAAGTGTAGCAGTAGAGTGGTAGTAGTAGAGTAAGAGAAGCAGCCACTTAGGAGTAGTAGTAGGAGCATCAATGAAAGAAGAGCAGCAGTAGAAGTAGCAAGTAGAGGGAGGAGTAGTAAGAGGAGGAGGAGTAGAAGGAGGAGGAGGAGTAGGAGCAGGAGGAGTACTAGTAGGAGTAGTGGTAGGAGTAGTAGTAGTTAAGTAGTAGTAGTAGCAACAGCCACTACACACCAGCATAAGCAAAAAAAATAGAGGAGTGGTAGTAGTAAGAGGAGGAGGAGTAGGAGGAGTAAGAGGAGTAGGAGGAGGAGGAGGAGGAGTAGTAGTAGTAGTAGTAGTAGTAGTAGTAGTAGTAGTAGTAGTAGTAGTAGTAGTAGTAGTAGTAGTAGTAGTAGCAGCAGCAGCAGCCACTACACACCAGCAGTATATAAGCAAAAAAAAACAGAGAAGGAGTGGTAGTAGTAGAGTAAGAGCAGCAGCCACTTAGGAGTAGCAAGTAGTAGTAGTAAGTAGAAAGTAGTAGAGTAGAGTAAGTGTAGCAGTAGAGTGGTAGTAGTAGAGTAAGAGCAGCAGCCACTTAGGAGTAGCGAGTAGTAAGAGGAGTAGTAGGAGTAGTAAGAGGAGGAGTAGTAAGAGGAGTAGTAGTAGGAGTAGTAAGAGGAGTAGTAGGAGGAGGACGAGGAGGAGTAGTAGTAGTGGTAGGAGGAGGAGTAGTAGTAGTAGTAATAGTAGTAACAGCAGCAGCCACTACACACCAGCAGTATATAAACAAAAAAATAGAGGAGTGGTAGTAGTAGAGTAAGAGCAGCAGCCACTTAGGAGTAGCGAGTAGTAAGAGGAGTAGTAGGAGTAGTAAGAGGAGGAGGAGTAGGAGTAGTAAGAGGAGTAGGAGGAGGAGGAGTAGTAGTAGTGGTAGGAGTAGGAGTAGTAGTAGTAGTAGTAGTAGCAGCAACAAAGATAGGATAAAATCATGAAATTTTTAGGACAACAAAGATACTTAAATTATCTACAACTTTTATATTATCTAGGTTCACATAAAAGGTCATTTAAAGCATGAAAACATTTTTCTAACCAAAACTATACCAGCAGGAATTTTTTAAGCACACAAATCAAATGTTCTTTTATGCATTTCAGTACTCTTAAAGACAGGTCATTTAAACTGATGAAGCAATAGTTTAAAGGGTGGGGGCTCAATCTTCAGGGGGAACTTAGAAAGCTTAGGAAAGAAAAAGGAAAAACATGGTTGTTGAATGGTGACCTAAACACCAAATGATCATTCAGACCATCAACTACTAGGTACCACCAGCAGAAATGAGCCAATAGCAGCAGCTAGCTCATAGTTACAAGGACAGATTCAACTTTCATTGAACAACAGACATTTTAAGATAGTGGATAGCTGCAGTTTAGGTAACTAAAAATGTTGGCATGCAACATCCCAAGCAATAAAACAATCAATGTTGCCATAACAGCGACAAGCAGTTCTTTGAAAAAAAAAATAGTTCCTAGCTAGATGTCAGTAGCAAATGTCCTAATAATATCATGGTTTAGTTTTGTGTATTGCGGAAGAGAAACCTTTAATAGATACATATCTAGCATACACAGCGGCAGAAATTTCTAGCACAACAATAACCCCTTGGAACCTTAACCCTTTTACCAGAACAGAAAGAGTGCAGGTTAAATCATGATGTACAACATAAAGAGTTAACAACTGGCACAAAATGGAGGAAATGCTCAACAGATGTATGGCAACCTCAAGAACAAGCCAGCCTACTTTAGAATGACATCTAGCAGGCAAAATTACTAAGAACAGATCATGCAAGATCAAACAGCTTCATGGTTTTCACGAATATAAAAGTAAGTTGGACAGAGAGAGAGCGCTAGAGGAGTTTATTGGGAGTGATGCTTTTTTTATTCTCTATTTCATGTTGGGAAAAAGGTTGACTATTTCGATAGTTATTGGGATGCCTTTACAGTTACTACTAGTAGTATTTAGCTTGGGGAACAGTCAATAGCTTTTTTAATTGGGTAGTTCATTCTGAGCTATGAGCTGCACTAGTGCTACTTTTAGCTGTTAAGCCACTAATAATTAGCAGCTTGGATCCAAATGGCCTCTTAATGTAACATTAAGTAACAATGAATGAAACTTTACAATAAGAATAGTTTTCAAATACTTTTGACATTTTGCAACAAGAAAAAAAATATTTATATAAGCAGAGGAAGCATTTTGAAATTAAGGAATCAGATGTACAAAATTTAGTAACATGAAAGCATGATTTCAACACTAAGGGTTTTTTACTTGTGATTTGGTTCAAATACGTACTCCCTATTAATAACATTCTTCAGACAAGTCATTGGCCTTGTAATTACATTCTTCAGATAGGTCATCATGCACTTATTGAATAAATAATTTTGATGCGACAGCAATAACTCTAGAGAGAGAAAAGATTTATATAAGCACAAAGAGCATGTTGAATAAATTAAGGAATCAGATGTCCTAAATTTAGTGACACGTGACACTTTTTAAGCGTGATTTCAGGATTAAGGTTTTTTTCCCCTAGTGATTTGGTTCAAATACTCGCTATAACATTCTTCAGATAACGAGAAAACAATTTTGACGCAGAAAACTTTTGAGAGAAAAGATTTATATAAGCGGAGAGAGCGTGTTAAATTAAGGAACTAGACATGTCCCAAAAAAACAATTGACAACTCTGTCCAAAAACCAACAATCGATGATTCCACACTGGCAGATGTAGAATGAGACAAAGGATGACTACATAATAAAGATTTAGGGATAGAGTTAGAGATTAATAATTATTTAAGGCTAAGTAACCATGGTCTAATGAAAAATTAGGCTCACTGGGGGCTATAGCTTCGGTAGCCCCCCTTGGATCTGCCCCTGATTCCACATAACTTTGGTTCAAATCCTATATAAAATTATTGGAACATGATGAGGTAGCAAGAAGCAATCGTACCTAGTGCCCCGATGCGTGCTTTTCAATCTCGATCGGCGCGTGGAGGCGGGCGCCGGAGCCGGCGTCGTCGGCGTGTGGGGGCCGGGCGTGGGGCGCCGAGAGCCTGCGTCGTCGGCGTGCGGGGGCAGGACGTCGGGGGCCGGGCGCGGGGCGCCGAGAGCCTGCGTCATCGGCGTGTGGGGGCAGGACGTCGGGGGCCGGGCGCGGGGCGCCGGGAGCCTGCGTCGTCGGCGCGCGGGGCGGGCGCTAGGGGCCGAGGGTGGGACACCGAGCGCCGAGGGCTGGTGTGGGTGGGCGCGGGACCGGCGGTGGGGCCGGCAGCGTGGGCAGCGGTGGAAACCCTAGGCAGCCTGACAGCGTCGGAGGAAGAAGACCGCCCAGACGATGACTCCCGTGCGCTACCCTCCAATTTATACTAGGTATCATTTGTAGGGGCGGTTCCTGATCCAGCCGCCCCTACAAATACATTTTTAGGGGCGGTTCCTGATCCAACCGCCCCTACAAATATTTTTTTTAAATTATAAATTTTATATATTTTTATATCATAAAAACACAATTATAAATTCTACATTTTGTTCAAACTTTCTCAAATGAAAAAATAGACTATGTAAGGATTGTAGATCTTGATGAGATGAACAACCTTGTTATTCAGAGTTTTTTCATCTGAGGTCATTTAGTGTCTCATTTGAGCAAGTTTGACCAAGTCAAATTTGGTCAAATAAAAAAACAACACTTTGACTCTAGTATTATGAACTCTAAATAACTTCAAATTGAAAAGTTTTGAATACCAAGTTTGATCATCTCAGCAAGATCTACAATTGTTGTTTTGGTCAACTTTCCATTTGAGAAAGTTTGGATAGTTTAAATTTGTGATTTTTAAATTTCGACGCCTACAAACTAGTTTTCGGAACCCTAGGTTATCTCAAATTGAAAAGTTTTGAATACCAAGTTTGTTCATCTCATCAAGATATACAATCCTTATATAGTCCATTTTTTCATTTGAGAAAGTTTGAACAAAATGTAGATCAAATTTCACAAGTGTGTGACATAGTTTCAGACAGTCTATATGAGATTCAAGAATTTGTGACTAGTGTTTGATAAAACTTTCTCAAATAGGAAAATAAGCTATGTAAGGATTGTAGATCTTGATGAGATGAACAACCTTGGTATTCAGAGTTTTTTCATCTGAGGTCATTTAGTGTCTCATTTGAGCAAGTTTGACCAAGTCAAATTTGGTCAAATGAAAAAACAACACTTTGACTCTAGTATTATAAACTCTAAATAACTTCAAATTGAAAAGTTTTGAATACCAAGTTTGATCATGTCAGCAAGATCTACAATTGTTGTTTTGGTTAACTTTCCATTTGAGAAAGTTTGGACGGTTCAAATTTATGATTTTTAAATTTCGACGCCTACAAACTAGTTTTCGGAACCCTAGGTTATCTCAAATTGAAAAGTTTTGAATACCAAATTTGTTCATCTCATCAAGATATACAATCCTTATATAGTCCATTTTTTCATTTGAGAAAGTTTGAACAAAATGTAGATTAAATTTCACAAGTGTGACATAGTTTCAGACAGTCTATATGAGATTCAAGAATTTATGACTAGTGTTTGATAAAACTTTCTCAAATGGGAAAATAAGCTATGTAAGGATTGTAGATCTTGATGGGATGAACAACCTTGTTATTCAGAGTTTTTTCATCTGAGGTCATTTAGTGTCTCATTTGAGCAAGTTTGACCAAGTCAAATTTGGTCAAATGAAAAAACAACACTTTGACTCTAGTATTATGAACTCTAAATAACTTCAAATTGAAAAGTTTTGAATACCAAGTTTGATCATCTCAGCAAGATCTACAATTGTTGTTTTGGTCAACTTTCCATTTGAGAAAGTTTGGACATTTCAAATTTGTGATTTTTAAATTTCGACGCCTACAAACTAGTTTTCGGAACCCTAGGTTATCTCAAATTGAAAAGTTTTGAATACCAAGTTTGTTCATCTCATCAAGATATACAATCCTTATATAGTCCATTTTTTCATTTGAGAAAGTTTGAACAAAATGTAGATCAAATTTCACAAGTGTGTGACATAGTTTCAGACAGTCTATATGAGATTCAAGAATTTGTGACTAGTGTTTGATAAAACTTTCTCAAATGGGAAAATAAGCTATGTAAGGATTGTAGATCTTGATGAGATGAACAACCTTGTTATTCATAGTTTTTTCATCTGAGGTCATTTAGTGTCTCATTTGAGTAAGTTTGACCAAGTCAAATTTGGTCAAATTAGTGTCTCATTATGAACTCTAAATGACTTCTGGATGTTGCAATAGAGTGGATGTTCAAATAGAGTCATCTGGATGTTGCAAAGGGTAGTCTCACACACATGCATAAAATGTAGTATCACACACATACAAAAATATATAGTCTTACACACGTACATAAATATATAGTCTCACACGCATGCATAAATGAAGCCTTACAAACACACACAACTAGCTAGCCCGCTGTAACGACTTTCCCATTGACACCTTTTCGTTCCCATGGCATTATATCTTTGGAGATGTTCTTTTCCACAACACTGATCTTCTTAGGAAAGTCTGTGAATAACGGTATCTCATCATAGTTATTGTAAGCTTCAACATCGTCCACGCCATCAACTCCAATAATGTGTTGTTTCCCGGAGGCAACCACATGCTTTGTCTTCTTCTTCGGGAGGAGGTTACTTTGTGGGTCAGACATATAGAAAACTTGTGCGACACGTGAAGCGAGCACCCAAGGGTCATCTTGGTAGCCTAGATTCTCGAGGTCCAGGACTCTCAATCCGATCTCGTTCAGTTGGTGTTGTTTGATCCAGCGGCATCGAAACATGGCCACCGTTATATCCCTTCCATAGTCAAGTTCCCATATCTCTTTAATGATGCCAAAGTATTGGATCTTTTGCCCTAATCCATCGAGAGCCTATATTCGAACGCCGCTGTTTTGGTTCACATATTTACTATCCTTTGCGTGGGTATAGTACGTGTACCCATTGATATCATATGTATTCCAAGATGTAACTTGTCTCGATGGCCCCTCCGCCAACCTACTGATGGTAATAGAGTCTATGGTTTCTCCAGGCGGTATGTTTTGGTCCTTCAACCATATAGTTAGTCGTTGCTTGTGCTGTTTCATGACCCAATCATCCGAACGGCCATTTCTCTCTGCCATAATGATAGCCAAGTGTTCATCAATATACGGTTGCATCAGTTGTGTACTCTGCAAGACACTGTAATGCGCCCGACTCACCTCTTTGTAATCATGGTCGATGAACACTTTTCTACCACTGGTGCCCTTCCCAGCCAGCCTACCCTTGTGACGAGAATCGGGTTTACCAATCCCTTTCTGTATTTTTAGGTACTCTTGACAGCACTCGACGACTTCTTCAGTACTGTAACCCTCTATCATGGAGCCCTCTGGGTATGCTCGATTATGCACGTATCGACTTAAAACCGACATGAACCGCTCATAGGACCACATTTCATGCAAGTAGCAAGGGCCAAGCGCCTGTATCTGATGAACCATGTGAATCATGAGATGTGGCATTATATCAAAAAAAGCAGGAGGTAAACACATCTCCAGTTGGTTTTGTGTCTCCACCACAAATTCATGTAGGTCACTCAGCTCTTTCTTGCCAATCGTCTTCTGTGAGATCTTCGAAAAGAAGTAGCACATGCGGGTGATGGCCATTTTCAAGAACTCTGGCTTTATAGCCCTGATTGCAATAGGTAGAAACACTGTCAGCTGTAACACCTCAGGTGTTTGTCACCAGTTAAGCAATGGGTTTAAGCTTAAACATGACAGATTAAGAGACGATGGAGATGTCAAGATCAAACCTATGGAAATAAGCCCCAACCTAAACTCGGATATTGCACCCTTGCTTACATATGGACCCTTGTTAAGATTATGCAAGAGTAATTCTAAACATGCTTCTTCCATGTACATTACATCCACATGCATCCATCTAGACCCGTGGAAAAGTTTCGTGAAGTTTGGAATCAAGAAGTCACATGAAATGATAAGTTATATCCTTATTGGAATGATTTTACTAAGTGCCTGAATTGCACTATAAAGTGAATGGAATTCTTGATCGTCAACCAAATCTTGCAACCTTGCCCAAATGACTCTAGATGAACTCTACAACAAAAGTCATGAAAGGTTCATGTTGAGGAGAAGTCAAGAAAATGCCTCAATCGGTCAATAACTCTAATTTAAGCTTTATAGTGACGATACTTTGACCTATGTTGACCAACCACTTACAGTGCTTGTATGGAGTTGCACCTTAAATAAAAGTTAAAGATTGGGTAGAGTAGAACAAACTTTGTTTTTGGACTAAGAGCTAGATCAGCTTGGAAGTAAGTCAAATCAAGGTCACAAGATTAAATTTGCTGCTGATTTCAGCACTTAGAAAAATTTCTAAGTCTGGAATCCATTGTCATCACTGTTGGCATTCCGCGTTCTCCGAAATTCATTAAACAACTTGAGTTGGTCCAAAAAGAGAAGTTGAAGGTTATACTATGGAGAAGAGCATGCAAAAAGTTGCACTGAGTTTGACCGAGTTTTGACTTCCGAAAGTGAATTTTCGTGACCGTTATCAAGGCGCTGACACTGACAGTTTGTGGCCTAATTACCCGCTGTTAAAGAACTCTAATGACCTTGGTCTCTAAATGAAAAATGTAGAGCAGCTCGCGGGCTTCAAACTTTGTTTTAGGCCCAGTAACTAATTCGGCCTGTAGCTAGCCAGAACTGACGCCCGCTCTGCCCACTTCTACGCGCACCACGTGTTCGACGATATGCCGCGTGGTCTTCTTGCATGGACGCCGCGCGCCCTCTCCCTTGCCGCGTGCCCTCGCCTCCCTGCGGTCGCTTCGCTGCTTCTCCGCGCGCGCCAGGCCGTTATGGACGACCGGGCTCACTCTCTCCCTTGCACCCTCGCCTCGCTGTTGCTCGCGAACGCGGGCAGCCATGGCCGCCATGGCCGAGCTCGGCCTCGTCGCGTCCCCGCTGCTCAGCCCTTCCTCTTTCCAAGCCGTCAGTTCCATCACCTTCCTCTCACCACGCCGCACCTCTGGACCTCCTTTACCGACGCCTTTGGCCGCTGATGCTCCCCGCCGTCGGAGCAGCTGCCGTCGCCGCCGCGGCTACTGTGGCCGCGCCACCACAGGCCGCGTCGGGCCAAGCTGAGCAGCCTAGCGTGTGCGTAAGGGCCCCCTAGTGCTCCCCCGCCCCTCAGCCGCCGACGACGTGCCTTCTCCGGCCGGATTCCGCGAGCTCCGACGACCTCTCTGTTCAAAATTCGCGTCAGGGACTTCGCGCGACAATTCGACAAAGTGAAGGGGCCTAACTGCATTGTCATTGACTCATGTGAATAGTGCCGTAGGACTGGTTTGTAATTATTTTGCAGGAACTTTGGAAATTCATAGTAAATCATAGAAAATTCGTAAAATAGTAAATGAGGACTTTTTGGAATCCTTGTGAAATTCTCTATGCACTAGATCTATAATATTACATGTTTTACTTTAAAGTTTTAGCTGTAAAAATATATTTATGCAGCTAGGTTTGTAATACTAGTGGTATTTGTCTTTTTCATAACTGTAGATCTAGGGCTCCAAATGGAGTGAAATTTTTGTGGCATGCTACTCATATGATAGTTGATGTGTGATAAAAATTTCATGAGTATTGGATGAAGTATGAGTGAGTTATTGGTTTATCTTGCTCTCACATGAATTCTTGCTTTAGCAACTTGTCTTTTTCGTAGAGGTTGCTATACATATCCAAATGGAGTGAAATTTATACAGTAGACTATTAAGAGGATATGTGAGCCACTGTAATTTTTGTAGAAGTTATTGTGCACTTTTGGTATATGTTCATTAAGTCACCTTATTATCTAAAATAAATTAAGAAATGCATTAAAAGAATTTATTTGGTCATGGACACTAGGTTTTCTGGTGTTCTTTAGTCATGTGTGACATGTTGGTAAAGTTGGTTTTGCCTAATTATGTATTGGCAACATAAGTTAATAATTATTTTCTTGCCGATGTGGTTTATGGATAGATCTGGGAACTTAGCAAAGTTCTTCATGATAATGTGCTTTGTTGTGAAACTTGTTTATACAAAAGTTGTAGATAATTCATGTATCTAGCTTCTATTAAAAATTGGTGTCATTTGGCCAAGTAGTTTAAGAGTTATAGCTGTTTAAAGTTGGGTTTCAGAAATGGCTGTTTTCTGTCAATTGTAGACCAGTTTCTGTAAATGAATATATTTGACTTAGTTAACTTGAGAATCATGCTGAGATGATTAAAGATGAAATGTAGATAATTTCCTAAGCTTTCCAGAATGTCTTGTTTCATATCATTTGGATTTATAAAACTCCAGATATGATTGATTTATGAAGCTGCTGTTTGCAAGTCCAGAAATTGGCATATTCCGGTTATAGTTGTTGCTTCACCTTGACTTGCTTTGCATGTTGCTAAGTGTGGTTCACGTCCTTGATAATTAAGTTAAATACACCTGAGATCTTGTGAGACTTATGTGCCATGTATAATATTCTTTGTTATCTTAGCATGATAGATTGTGTGATGTTAAGTTAAGCATCGCAAAGTACTTAAGTGTGTTTAGTGTAAACGATGCTTGTCTTGCTTGCTATTTGTGATGCGTCTCATGGTACTATTCTTCATATTCATGCACTTGCTTCTTGCATCTCATCTAGGTACGCTAGATGAACCACGTGAAGGACGTGATGTTGGAGCCGAATCCGAAGACGATGTATGGAGTATCTGTCCCGAAGATGGAAGGACTAAGCGAGTGCTAGGATCTGAGATGTCACCAGGATGGTGCAAGCTAACTGAACTGACTTGTGTCGGATCCCAGGCAAGCCCCGGAGCATTATAAGCCTCCTAATTTATAAAAGCAATTCTTTCTATATATGAGTTATATATTGTTGCATTAAGTTGTAGGAGTTGGTTGAAACCGTTGATGCATTTATTACTATCCTTGCCTACCTTATTACCTTTTTACCCTGTTAGGTCAGGATCGAATAACTGCTTAGCCTTGCTTAGACCGGTAGCGATCGGTGATATCCGGTCACCTACATTATAGGTGGTTACTGGAAGAATTTAGCTATGGAAAGAATGATATCCTGGAAGTAACCATGGGGTAATGTAAATGGAGACCGGACGGGATGTCGATAGAGAAGCAACAAGACATGGAGGTCTTGGGTGTGGATCTATCCCCGTCTGTGTCGATTAAGGACCGACCGTTGTTGGGCCTCGAGTCATGTTGAACGCATGCCTTACATTTAGCTGGCCGGATAAAGTACCTTCCGACCGCGAAGCTGGGAGATTTTTCGGGCCGAGTAGATTGCCCGCAACGCACTGTGCCGGAGCAGGTGTGGTAGGACACGGGGGCGAGATGATAAGACCAAAGTGCAGTCGGTCGGCCCCCGGGTACATGTGGTTCCTGGCAAACTCGAGATTCCTGGAAAGTTGACTCGGTGATCAATATCTCACTTTAGCGGGTGAGTGAGGTTTGTGTAAGGAATAAATCACCAGCTGGTTAGGAATCGATTCGAATCGCCATCGCTCCTGGATAGTGAGCACTTGACTCGAGTTACTTCATCGTAGTAATTATTATGGAACAATGATGGTTATCTGGATGTTACGGGATATGCTAAATCTAAATTGGTAACTGGATGTTATTGGTTAATCAAGTGATTGCTATAGTACAGGTGCTTACCTAGATGGATAGGCCATAATAAAGATGATGCAAAGTACTTAAAATGGTTTCTTCATGATAGCTTATGCTTTTCGCAAATAAGTCAGCTAGCCCACTAAAGAAAGCCTTGCATAATCCTTGGTGTCGCTGTATTTCTGGTTTAAGACGGGTAAGTCTGGCTGAGTACATTCGAGTACTCAGGGTTTATCCCACCTTGTTGCAGGTGATGTTCTCGACCTGTTGATGATGGTGGCTAACCACCGGTGGGCTCGGTGATTCTATACTTACTTCTCATCTATATGCTTTTGTCGGATGATGTCACTATGCTAGCCATATATTTGGAACTTATATTAATGTAATCATTTGAAAGCTATGTTGTTTTCACTAATCAGTTTTGAAACCCAAACTTGTACTATTAATTGTTAACCCCTTTGTAATATTATTTCCGCTGCAACTCGATGTATGTGATGTGTATTTGCTTAATCACGCGATCTTGGTTGTGATGTTGATTTACCGAGGTCTTTCGGGACACTCGGCGGACTACCGGGTTTATATGAGTGAAAGTATGGGTGTGTCAACGTGTTAGCGGGGACAACCGTACTTGATCTTGTATAAATTGGGCGGTTCTGTCACAGCTGGTATCAGAGCGAGATTAAGCATAATACTATCATGTACATAGTTTTAAAAACAAAGTTTTGGTTTTAAAACTCCTATTTTGACTAAAACTTTTGCTACAAGCAAATTTGTCAAAACTTATTTGCAAAACTATGCTAGCGACATCCTCCTTTATGCCCAATTGAGGACTATTAGGTGGCTATCTAAGTACTAACATGGGGAGTTCACTTCTTGAAATTTTTACTTTCGTCGTCCATACGGCGTGCTATTGTATGGATGTCATTCACTTGAATGGTAATGTATGGATCAATTGCCTCTACGTCCAGGTAAGTGTGAGTTGTGAGAGCATGACCGTCCAACTATCGGTCTAGGGGAGAGTTAGCTGTGGTTACTGGAATATTTACATGTTACACACATGTATATATGAAGGTACTTAATTGTGGGTATATCTGTCGGGTAGCTATGGATATCGAAGTATATACATCTGGGGATGTATATATGGAGAGTATCTTAGTTTACTACTTTCATTGTGTGCTTATTTATCTTTTTGTGGGGATGGGCTGCAATGAATTTGCCTGCAGGTACGCTAACCACGAATGCGTAGATTGAATGTAGCTGACGACTAGCTATATATCGAGAGAGTACGTGTTATGCCACCGACATAAAACGTGATTGTCGCCTTAGGCTGGCAATTTTGTGAGGACGAATAGGACGAGCATGCATCATGATTGTGCTTGTGCATAAATATGCTTTCCCTCACCTTGTTCTAATACTAAGTAACTTGTGATCAATGTGATGTTACTATCTTCTCTGTGTGAAGTTAAACAAGAATGCCTTGTTCCATGTTGCTTGAATAGGAAGTGCTTGAGAAAAGTGTGTGCTTAGCCTTGCTAGAAATAATTGTGGTTACATGCTTAAACCTGTAATGTCCTCTAGTTTAGCCAAGTGGTGGGTATGTATGCTTGTTATTTAGGTAGTGCCATAGTTATCACCCTTTTGTCCTCGGTAAGCGTACGAGTGTTGAAGAGCGCTATCCTAGAACCATGTCCAAGTTTTGGTAATCACTTGGTGGACACAAGACGTATATGGAAATTCGGCAAGAAGTCCCCTGCTCAGTTGTCCTTGGAAATTAAGCTATGCTCTCTTGCGTTGTGTTTTGATTTTCGGATCCCCTGCTTGTTGACTCCTAACCTTGTGACTACCTTTGTTTGCTATCCCTCCTTCACATAGTGCTTGCTCCTATGCAACCCAATTTATGCCATGTGAGATTTCTTGTGGGTTGTATGTTCAGTAATGGTGCCACGATTAGCGATCTATGGTGCCGCGACGAAACCGAGAGCCTCCTGTGGGTGCACACACAAGGCTGTGCTGCTCGGCACGCGCTGGTATCGAGGTTTCTAGTCATGATCCATTGCAGAACTACACCAATATGTTATTCTCACTTGAGCTCTTCCTTGGTTATCTCTCCTTATCATGTCAAGAGATCTATATGCAGAACTAGATGCAATAGGACTTCCTTCTGGAGTAGTCCAACGGTTAACCTTTGAAGAACAGGTCACTAACAGGAACATAAATAGACTGCAAGAGATGGTAGACAAGTGACTCTACTCGACGTGACTGTCCCTATAATGACGTCGATCATCTAGTGAGCAACTTATGTCATTTTCATTGGATCAGATAGGTGCACCACACTTAAGGTTAAACAAGTTATCAGTCGGATGATAAATGGACCAGGATATTATGTGCTGTGATAGGTCACCTGACATATATGAGTTCCTGTCCAAGTTCGCAATCTTTAGGTGCATAAGGATCACGTAGACGAACCGACCTTCTTTGGTGTGACCCCTTTCTGCAGACTTCAATGGCGACCATCTATAGGCTCTGACCACAATTTTTATTATCAAGAGTGAAGATTTGGAACCTTTTTAGTGTTGAGGGACAACTGATTTGTTACCAGTAGGAAAGTTAGTCTTCAGTTAGGTAACGACTATTTGGTAACTATGAAGGCCAGATTTCACAGAACAATGTTGATCAAGGAAACAGCAAACCTGGCCCCACGATGCAAGTGCTACTTCTTCTCCAAATGTGCTATCAAGTCAAATCCATCTTGGACAATCACGTAGATAGTACAAGACGTTGTATCGGCTAGGTATGAGCTAGTGAAAGCACGTCCCTGATTTTAGTCAGCATCTTTATGCCCTAAGGTGCCAATTACACATGTGTCCGGACTCTATTGGATGAAGTGCCGAAGGATATATAGGAATGGTTCCTTGTCAATGTAGAAATGCCCTACATGTGGAATAATGTTTTATGCCCTGCGAAAACATCCCACCAGTTAAATGCTTGTGCATAGTCAAGTTGGTGTCTAGAACGATGGTTGAAGTGTTACCAGAGAAGCATGTAAGGAAAACTCTAGCCTCCATCCTCAGCTAGAGAAAGACTGCTGCTGCTATGAGAAAGGTTAGAGAGTGCCAAACACACACCTCAACGTGTGGAGCGAAGAAAAGGGAGGACACGAAATCTGTCCAGATTTTGTGGCACTAAACCGGTTATCTTCAAGCCGGCGGTTAGTGACTCAAACGAAGTTGGATTGAACCCAAACTTGGTGATCTCATTCATTGCTTAGGACCCTTCAATGTCTTAAGTTAGTTTGAGTATTGGTTGAGTAAAACATCGGATTAGAGAGATATCTTGTCGGCTTGGTTTGCTGCCATTTTCAAACACAGCAGTTTTGGTAGATGAATTGTTTGGATGGTCAAACGGTGCCCATTTGAGTTGAATTTTGGTGAGTAGTTAGAAGACCCATGGATCTACATGTCCACAAAAATTTGTGCATATTGGAGCAGTAGTTTGTGAGATATGAATAGAAAACAAAAGGGTACAGAATCTGCAATTCCGTTGTGACTGCGATCATCATTTGCATTAGACAGTTGTGTTTGTAATTCATGCCAAGGAATTATAACTTGTAGGTATATTGCTGATTAGACAACCCTCCATACCCTTGAGAAGACTAATTGCACCCCTATGTGCCTTGCCTTTGCCCTCTTAGATCAGCAATGCATGAGCAGTCAAGGTGTTCTAGAAGTCAAAATTGTGCCCTTGCAATTCGAAAGCAATTGGAAAGATGTCAAACCGCAGATTTTTGGATTATGGTTTTTGAGATATTGATTGGCCTTGGAATGGAAGTCTCGAAGACAAATGTAGTAAGAAGGCTGGTTTTGCTACGATGCAAGTCAACCCAACTTGTTGTGCAACTGCACCACGAAGGCAAATTGTGCTCAACCTGCTTGGTAGTGAACTAGTCCCTAGTTTTGTGATTACTTGCAACTTGTATTGTCCTCCAAGCCTCGCTAACATCCTTCTACGTCAATGGTTCTCCAATGCTGACATGCCTTTGGTACCTTATATGTGTTTTTACCCAAGAGGTTGCATCAGATTCAACCCAGATCACTGTTGTAACTTGGATACGAAGGCTCCCTAAGGAATGATCATCGAGAACGTTGAGCCGACAGAGTCAGCTACTATGTTTACCACTCACTCAGCAGACTCAGACCATACAATATTGTTAGCAGAGAAAGAGAACTGCACACATGGAACCATTGCAACGAGTATCCTTCAGAAGATTATCATCTAGTGCAAAGTCCATAAGGTCTGTGCTATATCCACTTGGGAAGTAGATGCTGCAAGTATTTAGTCTACGTTTGTATCGCTCTTCGTACATCGAGGATAAAGTACGTAGGACATTGTTATCTTGGATTCCTCCCAAAGTAACAATACTTCATGAAGGCCAACGAAGGAAATTCTTCAGACAAAACTTACTACAAAGGACAAGTATCAGAAAGTGTCTTGACCAAATTAGCCTCTCTTATGCTTGAAGCTTTGTAGCTTAAAGCTCTGGCTGATATGGGAAACTGGTAGCATGTCTCTCTTCCACAAAAGTCTTTCGTCCTGAATCTCGGGACGCGATTCCTTTAAGGGGGGAGGGCTGTAACACCTCAGGTGTTTGTCACCAGTTAAGCAATGGGTTTAAGCTTAAACATGACAGATTAAGAGACGATGGAGATGTCAAGATCAAACCTATGGAAATAAGCCCCAACCTAAACTCGGATATTGCACCCTTGCTTACATATGGACCCTTGTTAAGATTATGCAAGAGTAATTCTAAACATGCTTCTTCCATGTACATTACATCCACATGCATCCATCTAGACCCGTGGAAAAGTTTCGTGAAGTTTGGAATCAAGAAGTCACATGAAATGATAAGTTATATCCTTATTGGAATGATTTTACTAAGTGCCTGAATTGCACTATAAAGTGAATGGAATTCTTGATCGTCAACCAAATCTTGCAACCTTGCCCAAATGACTCTAGATGAACTCTACAACAAAAGTCATGAAAGGTTCATGTTGAGGAGAAGTCAAGAAAATGCCTCAATCGGTCAATAACTCTAATTTAAGCTTTATAGTGACGATACTTTGACCTATGTTGACCAACCACTTACAGTGCTTGTATGGAGTTGCACCTTAAATAAAAGTTAAAGATTGGGTAGAGTAGAACAAACTTTGTTTTTGGACTAAGAGCTAGATCAGCTTGGAAGTAAGTCAAATCAAGGTCACAAGATTAAATTTGCTGCTGATTTCAGCACTTAGAAAAATTTCTAAGTCTGGAATCCATTGTCATCACTGTTGGCATTCCGCGTTCTCCGAAATTCATTAAACAACTTGAGTTGGTCCAAAAAGAGAAGTTGAAGGTTATACTATGGAGAAGAGCATGCAAAAAGTTGCACTGAGTTTGACCGAGTTTTGACTTCCGAAAGTGAATTTTCGTGACCGTTATCAAGGCGCTGACACTGACAGTTTGTGGCCTAATTACCCGCTGTTAAAGAACTCTAATGACCTTGGTCTCTAAATGAAAAATGTAGAGCAGCTCGCGGGCTTCAAACTTTGTTTTAGGCCCAGTAACTAATTCGGCCTGTAGCTAGCCAGAACTGACGCCCGCTCTGCCCACTTCTACGCGCACCACGTGTTCGACGATATGCCGCGTGGTCTTCTTGCATGGACGCCGCGCGCCCTCTCCCTTGCCGCGTGCCCTCGCCTCCCTGCGGTCGCTTCGCTGCTTCTCCGCGCGCGCCAGGCCGTTATGGACGACCGGGCTCACTCTCTCCCTTGCACCCTCGCCTCGCTGTTGCTCGCGAACGCGGGCAGCCATGGCCGCCATGGCCGAGCTCGGCCTCGTCGCGTCCCCGCTGCTCAGCCCTTCCTCTTTCCAAGCCGTCAGTTCCATCACCTTCCTCTCACCACGCCGCACCTCTGGACCTCCTTTACCGACGCCTTTGGCCGCTGATGCTCCCCGCCGTCGGAGCAGCTGCCGTCGCCGCCGCGGCTACTGTGGCCGCGCCACCACAGGCCGCGTCGGGCCAAGCTGAGCAGCCTAGCGTGTGCGTAAGGGCCCCCTAGTGCTCCCCCGCCCCTCAGCCGCCGACGACGTGCCTTCTCCGGCCGGATTCCGCGAGCTCCGACGACCTCTCTGTTCAAAATTCGCGTCAGGGACTTCGCGCGACAATTCGACAAAGTGAAGGGGCCTAACTGCATTGTCATTGACTCATGTGAATAGTGCCGTAGGACTGGTTTGTAATTATTTTGCAGGAACTTTGGAAATTCATAGTAAATCATAGAAAATTCGTAAAATAGTAAATGAGGACTTTTTGGAATCCTTGTGAAATTCTCTATGCACTAGATCTATAATATTACATGTTTTACTTTAAAGTTTTAGCTGTAAAAATATATTTATGCAGCTAGGTTTGTAATACTAGTGGTATTTGTCTTTTTCATAACTGTAGATCTAGGGCTCCAAATGGAGTGAAATTTTTGTGGCATGCTACTCATATGATAGTTGATGTGTGATAAAAATTTCATGAGTATTGGATGAAGTATGAGTGAGTTATTGGTTTATCTTGCTCTCACATGAATTCTTGCTTTAGCAACTTGTCTTTTTCGTAGAGGTTGCTATACATATCCAAATGGAGTGAAATTTATACAGTAGACTATTAAGAGGATATGTGAGCCACTGTAATTTTTGTAGAAGTTATTGTGCACTTTTGGTATATGTTCATTAAGTCACCTTATTATCTAAAATAAATTAAGAAATGCATTAAAAGAATTTATTTGGTCATGGACACTAGGTTTTCTGGTGTTCTTTAGTCATGTGTGACATGTTGGTAAAGTTGGTTTTGCCTAATTATGTATTGGCAACATAAGTTAATAATTATTTTCTTGCCGATGTGGTTTATGGATAGATCTGGGAACTTAGCAAAGTTCTTCATGATAATGTGCTTTGTTGTGAAACTTGTTTATACAAAAGTTGTAGATAATTCATGTATCTAGCTTCTATTAAAAATTGGTGTCATTTGGCCAAGTAGTTTAAGAGTTATAGCTGTTTAAAGTTGGGTTTCAGAAATGGCTGTTTTCTGTCAATTGTAGACCAGTTTCTGTAAATGAATATATTTGACTTAGTTAACTTGAGAATCATGCTGAGATGATTAAAGATGAAATGTAGATAATTTCCTAAGCTTTCCAGAATGTCTTGTTTCATATCATTTGGATTTATAAAACTCCAGATATGATTGATTTATGAAGCTGCTGTTTGCAAGTCCAGAAATTGGCATATTCCGGTTATAGTTGTTGCTTCACCTTGACTTGCTTTGCATGTTGCTAAGTGTGGTTCACGTCCTTGATAATTAAGTTAAATACACCTGAGATCTTGTGAGACTTATGTGCCATGTATAATATTCTTTGTTATCTTAGCATGATAGATTGTGTGATGTTAAGTTAAGCATCGCAAAGTACTTAAGTGTGTTTAGTGTAAACGATGCTTGTCTTGCTTGCTATTTGTGATGCGTCTCATGGTACTATTCTTCATATTCATGCACTTGCTTCTTGCATCTCATCTAGGTACGCTAGATGAACCACGTGAAGGACGTGATGTTGGAGCCGAATCCGAAGACGATGTATGGAGTATCTGTCCCGAAGATGGAAGGACTAAGCGAGTGCTAGGATCTGAGATGTCACCAGGATGGTGCAAGCTAACTGAACTGACTTGTGTCGGATCCCAGGCAAGCCCCGGAGCATTATAAGCCTCCTAATTTATAAAAGCAATTCTTTCTATATATGAGTTATATATTGTTGCATTAAGTTGTAGGAGTTGGTTGAAACCGTTGATGCATTTATTACTATCCTTGCCTACCTTATTACCTTTTTACCCTGTTAGGTCAGGATCGAATAACTGCTTAGCCTTGCTTAGACCGGTAGCGATCGGTGATATCCGGTCACCTACATTATAGGTGGTTACTGGAAGAATTTAGCTATGGAAAGAATGATATCCTGGAAGTAACCATGGGGTAATGTAAATGGAGACCGGACGGGATGTCGATAGAGAAGCAACAAGACATGGAGGTCTTGGGTGTGGATCTATCCCCGTCTGTGTCGATTAAGGACCGACCGTTGTTGGGCCTCGAGTCATGTTGAACGCATGCCTTACATTTAGCTGGCCGGATAAAGTACCTTCCGACCGCGAAGCTGGGAGATTTTTCGGGCCGAGTAGATTGCCCGCAACGCACTGTGCCGGAGCAGGTGTGGTAGGACACGGGGGCGAGATGATAAGACCAAAGTGCAGTCGGTCGGCCCCCGGGTACATGTGGTTCCTGGCAAACTCGAGATTCCTGGAAAGTTGACTCGGTGATCAATATCTCACTTTAGCGGGTGAGTGAGGTTTGTGTAAGGAATAAATCACCAGCTGGTTAGGAATCGATTCGAATCGCCATCGCTCCTGGATAGTGAGCACTTGACTCGAGTTACTTCATCGTAGTAATTATTATGGAACAATGATGGTTATCTGGATGTTACGGGATATGCTAAATCTAAATTGGTAACTGGATGTTATTGGTTAATCAAGTGATTGCTATAGTACAGGTGCTTACCTAGATGGATAGGCCATAATAAAGATGATGCAAAGTACTTAAAATGGTTTCTTCATGATAGCTTATGCTTTTCGCAAATAAGTCAGCTAGCCCACTAAAGAAAGCCTTGCATAATCCTTGGTGTCGCTGTATTTCTGGTTTAAGACGGGTAAGTCTGGCTGAGTACATTCGAGTACTCAGGGTTTATCCCACCTTGTTGCAGGTGATGTTCTCGACCTGTTGATGATGGTGGCTAACCACCGGTGGGCTCGGTGATTCTATACTTACTTCTCATCTATATGCTTTTGTCGGATGATGTCACTATGCTAGCCATATATTTGGAACTTATATTAATGTAATCATTTGAAAGCTATGTTGTTTTCACTAATCAGTTTTGAAACCCAAACTTGTACTATTAATTGTTAACCCCTTTGTAATATTATTTCCGCTGCAACTCGATGTATGTGATGTGTATTTGCTTAATCACGCGATCTTGGTTGTGATGTTGATTTACCGAGGTCTTTCGGGACACTCGGCGGACTACCGGGTTTATATGAGTGAAAGTATGGGTGTGTCAACGTGTTAGCGGGGACAACCGTACTTGATCTTGTATAAATTGGGCGGTTCTGTCACATCAGCATCACATGGCAATCATGAGCCTTGCAGTGTGTTATTGACAAGTCCTTCATCGACACTAGCTTCTTCACATTTGCTGAAAACCCAGTCGGGACTTTGATCCCCCTCAGGAAAGTGCATATAGCTCTCTTCTCGTCTGGTGTTAGGTTGAAGCACGCCGCGGGCAGAGTGTATTTTCTATTAGCCTCAGGTACCGGGTGAAGCTGTGGCATCATGTTTAGCTGCACCATGTCTTTCCGTGCTTTCAGACCATCCTTTGACTTGCCTATGTTCATCAAGGTAGCAATGAGACTCTCAAAGACATTCTTCTGTACGTGCATAGCATCAATGGCATGGGGGACCTCCAAGTCTGGCCAATAAGGCAGATACTGAAAGAAGATCGATTGTTTCTTGAAAGGTACGCCTTCGATAGGAGGTGTGCTTCTATCTCTGTTCGTTCCATCTAGATTCTTCTTTCCATAGACGACGCGTATATTTTTCACCATTTTGTACACATGTTCTCCGTTATGACGTCTCTCCGGAGGGGGTTCAATCTCCAGGGCGTTGTCATAAAATCTAAAGAACAATTTGCTGCGGTACTTGTGACTTGTCTTTAAGAAGCGTCGGTTCCTTAGGTAAACTATCTTCTTGGATGCATCCAGGTACACCCATGTAGTACCATCCAAGCAAACCAAGCATCCCGTCTTCCCTTTGATCTGTTCAGACAAAGCAAACAACGCGGGGTAATCATTGGTAGTAACAAATATTATTGCTCTACATATGAAGTCCTCCTTTCAGAACGCATCGTACATCTGCTCCCCATGCCTCCATAGTCTCTCCATTTCTTGCATCAAGGGCTCGAGGAACACGTCTATATCAATGCCTGGTTGTTTAGGGCCAGAAATAAGAATAGTGAGGAGAAGGTACTTTCTCTTCTGACACAACCATGTTGGGATGTTGTACATGGTCAAGATCACTGGCCATGTGCTGTGGTTGCTCATCCTCTCATTGAAGGGATTCATTCCATCGGTGCTCAGGCCAAACCGTACATTCCTTGGGTCATCGCTGAATTCTTTGTGCTTCGCATCAAACCTTTGCCACTGACTACAATCAGCCGGGTGTACAATCTTATCATCATCCACCTTGCGCTCATCATCCCACCATGTCATGAGTGCGGCTTCTTTAGGGTTTAGGAACATACGTCTTAAGCGGTCGGTCACTGGCAGGTACCACATTATCAGGGCAGGAATTCTTCTCTGCTTTGCATCGTTGCCTAATGGAGTGTCCTCTGGGGGCTGAGATTCTTGTACCACCTTTTTTGTACCCTTCTTATTCCTCTTTTTCCCCGTGGATGGTTCGTCCCCACCGTAAAGGTCATTGTTCTTGTACCGGCTGGCCCCACATCGGGGACATTTATTCAATGACTTGAACGTTTCACCACGAAAAAGTATACAGTGGTTGGGGCATGCATGTATTTTTTCAACCCCATTGTCAATGGACTTATGATCTTCTTCGCTTGGTATGTGTTGGCGGGAACTGAGTTTGGTTGTGGCAGCACCCATGACAGGAGATGCAATAGATCATTGAAACTACAGTCTAACCAGCCGTACTTAGCCTTCACGATGAGCAGCTCAAGCACGAAACGTAGCAATGTCCAATGTGTCGGACAACCCTTTTCAACACCATACACAGTCTCATTCGATGCTTTTGTCACTCTTTCCAAATTTTCTAGACCTTTCGGGCTATTTAGTAAAATCTCTGGTCCAAGGGTTCGAATCATGTCATCTAAATTATCTTCAACTCTGACACGTGCTCCACCATCATTATTGGCACCACCTTCGTCGTTACCATCCCAACCACCAGCATCACCACCTTGTTCATTGCCAAACTCGAAATCCATTTGTGCATCAAGCTCGGCTGAATATTGGGACAGGGATTCTATGGTTTCATCGTCGTATTTCTCCTCATCCTCGTCGTTAACAATAACCGTTTCACCATGATGAATCCACACTGTGTAGTCCTCAACAAATTCTCGTATAATCAAATGTGATCTGATGATAGTCACATCTGTCCATGCCATACGGTTCTTGCAATCTTTACAGGGGCAAATAATTGTATCCTTATTCTCTTTCAATGTCGTTGCATGCTTCGTTGCGGCTTCAATAAATTTATCCAGCTCTTCACGAAAACCTGCCTTGAACCTTAACGAACCATACATCCAAGAGTTCCTGTACTCCATCTTTTACAACAACAACAAAATAAACATTAAAGGACTACTTATTCAGATATATATAAAAATTAATCAAAGTAATAATTATTTGAGAATAATTGTATATACCTCAGATATATATGAATATAAATCTAATATAATTACATGAAGCATACAAACACACCATGGTAGAGGAAAATTAATTAATGGCCCATTTATCCATAAATAATTAAAATACATATTTATTGATTACAATAAACAATTTCAAAGACAACAATTAGCAATAATTATACTTTACACAATATCTTTCGTATAAACCCTAGTCCAATTTTATCAAACATAAATTTACAAAAACAAAATTAATAAAAAAACCAAACCCTAGATCTAGATCACATGCACATGAAACATCCATAAAACTAACTAATGGTTCACTAAAATCAAGAAACATGGACCAAATAAGGGTATGATCTTGTTCCCCTCCCTAATTTACCCTAGTACATTTAAAAGTTGGGTCTAATTTGCTCATAAATAGCTCAAGCACCATAGAAGAGAGAGAAAAACAAAACTCTAATTATTCACTAATCAACCATTAAAACTTTAAAAAAAATGTGGAATAGCATTTTCTTACCTTCTACAACCTCTCCACCAAAGGATTTGAGACCAAAATTTTCCCCCCTTAGTAGAGCAATTTTTGGGAGGTGCCCAAGCCCTCCCCAACTTTCTTTCACAGGTTGGAGTGAATGACCCGAGGAGGAAGAAGGTGCTGCTTCACTTTTATATGGGGGTCATTTGTAGGGGCGGCTGGTGATTGAGCCGTCCCTATAAATAGAAGCTATAAATACGGGCCATTTTTAGGGGCGGCTCAATCACCAGCCGCCCCTACAAATACCATTTCTAGAGGCGGCTGGTGATTGAGCCGCCCCTAAAAATCATACTCTATTTGTAGGGGCGGCTCGTATCACCAGCCGCCCCTGCTGTTCCATTTGTAGGGGCGGCTGGTGTCTGGGCACCCGAGCACGCCACTGTAGGGGCGGCTCCATCTCCAGCCGCCCCTACAAAAAAATTGAACCGTTGCTACAAATCGTTTTCTACGTAGTGCATGAATATTTTCACTGGTCAACAGAATGAATGCAGGTCCAAAAATTGCAAGATTCACCTAATTCCGTTGAGTCCAAAATTTTTGTACAATTTAAATCGCATACCCGGTTCCAAGCATCAAATGCGTATTCCCCATTTCCCCACAACCTTCCCTGTACCAACCCTCCACCCAACTCAACATCACAATGCGATGGAACACACTCGGTACACCCTACACCTATAGCTTATCACATCGCAAGGATGCATGAAAAGGCTTAAAGATCGCATGCTCAGCAGCCATGCCCAAGCCAAGATCCTTCCTTCTCCACCTCCTCCTGATCGCCAGCTGCATCGCCAACGCCGCCGCTGCCGCCAATGATGCCCCGTTGCAGGAGCCCACCACGCCGTCGTCGTTCCAGGGAGAATGGCAGCTCCTCCATGCGAGCATCGGCGTCTCGGCGATGCACATGCAGCTGCTGCCGGGGGACTTCGTCCTGATGTTCGACCGCACCGACACGGGGCCCTCCAACATCTCGCTGGCCGCGCTGGCGCCGTGCGCGGCCACCGCCGACGGCGCCGACTGCACGGCTCACTCGGTGCTCCTGGACCTCCGCTCCAACGTGCTGCACCCGTACCCGCTGGCCACCAACCCGTGGTGCTCCTCGGGGGCGCTGCTCCCCAACGGCACGCTCCTCCAGACCGGCGGCTTCTCCAACGGCGACCGCGTGGCGCGGCTCTTCTCCCCGGCCACGGGCTGGGTCGAGCTCCCGTCGTTCCTCGCCGCGCGGAGGTGGTACGCCACCGACATGATCCTCCCGGACGGCCGCGTGCTCATCCTCGGAGGGCGACGGCAGTTCAACCTCGAGTTCTTCCCGCACGACGACGCGGCGCCGGCGCCGGCGCTGACGTTCTTCCCGTTCCTGGACGAGACGACGGAGCCCGACGCCGAGAACAACCTGTACCCGTTCCTCCACCTCCTCCCCGACGGCACCGTCTTCGTCTTCGCCAACGATCGCGCCGTCGTCTTCGACCCCTACAACCGCGCCCCGCTCCGTCGGCTCCCCGCCGTCCCGGGCGGCGTGCCGAGGAATTACCCGTCGTCGGGCTCGTCCGTGCTCCTCCCACTCCACCCCGACGCGCCCGCGCACGCCGAGGTGCTGGTCTGCGGCGGCGCGCCGCGCGGCGCGTACCACCTGGCGCTGCGGAACGGCACGTTCGTGCCCGCCGACCGGACCTGCGCCCGCGTCGCGCCGACGGACCCGGACCCGGTGGTGTGGGCGATCGAGGAGATGCCGATGGCCAGGGTGATGGGCGACATGGTGCTGCTGCCCACCGGCGACGTGCTGATCGTGAACGGCGCGGCGGCGGGCACCGCCGGGTGGGAGCTGGGGCGGGAGCCCGTCACGCGGCCCGTGCTGTACAGGCCCGACGCGCCGCTGGGGGCGCGGTTCGATCACGCGTCGTCGCCGCTGGCGGCGTCGGCGGTGCCAAGGATGTACCACTCGTCGGCGGCGCTAGACACGTACGGCCGCGTGCTGGTGGGCGGCAGCAACCCGCACGTCGGGTACGTGTTCGCCAACGTCACGTACCCGACGGAGCTGAGCCTGGAGGCTTTCTTGCTGCCGTACATGGACCCGCGCCACGACGGCGCGCGGCCGCGGCTGCTGCTGGCGCCGGACGAGGTCGGGTACGGCGAGGCGACGGCCGTGAAGTTCGTGATACCCGCCGGGATGGTGGCGGGAGGTGCGGGTGCAGGCGTGGAGGTGGTGCGGGTGGTCGCGGTGGCTCCGGCGTTCGCGACGCACTCGTTCGGGATGAACCAGCGCGTGGTGGAGCTCGCCGTGGGGAGGGTGGCGGAGCTGGAGGTCGGGGTTTACGAGGCCGTGGTCGCCGGGCCGCCGACGCCCGGGGTGGCGCCGCCCGGGTACTACATGTGGTTCGTGGTGCACGCCGGCGTGCCCAGCAGCAGCGCCGCGTGGGTGCGCATGCGGCCGCTCGGGCCAGCCACCTGATGGCCTGAGGCGTCCAGAGGTGCATTTTGCGTGCGTGGTTTGACTTTTGACTACCTATACTTGTAGGAGGACAGATTCAGGTTCAACTATACAAATCAAAGGTTTGCGATGGAAAAAAAGTTCCAAATTTTATACCGTCACAGTGGAGTGGATTTCCCTCAAAGAGCCAAATGCTTTATCATTTTTTCTTTATCAAATTTTTTTGATCATATATAATATAAAGCATAGGGAAAACACCCTTCCAATTTTTTTTCGAAAGCTAAAACACCCTTCCAATAGCCACAAGTGTTTTCCCTTTCATAGAAAAAGTGTGCATAATGAAATGGACCGGGGCGGCTGGCCGTATGGGAAAGGCCAGCGGTAGGGGGTGTGCAGTGCCGGCCCTAGGGGGGGAGGAGGTGCGATGGCTGGGGGCAGGCGGGATGGGGGCCCAAGACCAAGTATATAAGACCCCATACCCCAAGTGGCCAAGTATATAAGTCTTCTATTGCTTGCGGCGCTGGACAGCTACATAAGTACTTAAGCCTTGTGGGCCAGGGTTTCTAGTCCAATACTACCTATAGCTAAATAATAAATGGCCGATCGGTAGCGCATCAGGAATCAAAGGCCAGGAGTCCGTCGGCCTCTTTTCAGTGTTTCTTTTCAGCAGGAGGCCAGGAGCCCGTCAGCCTCTTTGTCTTTCTACCCTTTTTGTGATCACCACGCAGACTTCCACCGATCGAGCTGCTCAGACTTCCACACGACTTGGAATGAACTTAGGCTGAGGTTGAGCAAAAATAAAACAATTGATGATGATTTGCAACGAGAAATTGCAAAGGAGAGAGAGCGTTGGAGACAAGTTTTAGTAAGAATCGTTTCTGCTGTCAAGTTTCTTGCTAAACATAATTTGGCTTTCCGAGGGCAAAATGAGAAACTATATCAAGCTAACAATGGTAACTTTCTAGGCACAGTTGAAATGATGGGTGAATTTGATCCAGTGATGCAAGACCATATTAGGCGGATTCAAAATAGTGAGATTCATCATCATTAACTTGGGCATAAAATTCAGAATGAGATGATTTCTCTTCTTGCAGATTGTGTAAAACAAACTATATTAAAAATCATTAAGGATGCCAAGTATTTTTCTGTGATTTTAGATTGTACTCCAGATGTGAGCCATGAAGAACAAATGACTCTAATTATTAGGTGTGTGAATATATCGGGAAATGTTCCAAGGGTTGAGGAGTTCTTCCTGGAGTTTTTGAAGGTTGATGACACATCAGGATTGGGTCTTTTTAATGAATTAAAGAGTGCATTGGCCTCTCTTGGTTTGAACATTGATGATGTGAGGGGTCAAGGGTATGATAATGGTTCAAATATGAAGGGAAAACACCAAGATGTTCAGACGCGCTTGCTTGAAATTAATCCAAGAGTACTATATATGCCGTGTGCATGTCATAGTCTGAATCTTACTCTTCGTGATATGGGAAAATCTTTCAGGTAAACTATTATTTCTTTTATATGTTATATATTGTTTTCATATAATATGTCATTATTTGGGATCTTACTATTTGTGATATTTGAAATCTTGCAGGCAAGCTATTTCTTTTTTTGGCATTATCTAACGTATATACACCCTGTTTGCAAAATCTACCAAAAAGTGGAAGATTTTGGTTGACAATGTCCCAGGATTGACAGTTAAGTCATGGTCTAATACTCGCTGGGAAAGCCGAATAAAAAGTGTTCAAGCTATCAGATTCCAAACTCCTCAAATAAGACCAGCTTTAATAGCGCTAGAGAAGGCTTCAACTGATGACCCAATGGCAGTTAGTGAATGTCAATCTTTGGTGAGTGCACTTGAGAATTTTGAATTTATAATTGGTTTGGTTATCTGGCACGATATTTTATTCTCTATAAATAAGGTTAGCAAGAAGTTGCAATCTAAAATTGTGAGTATAGATGCTACTCTCAAACACATTGAAGGTGTCATATCATATTTTAAGAAGTATAGAGATGAAGGTTTCACTTCTAGTATGGATACAACAAAAAACATTGCATCTGAATTGGATATAGAGCCAATATTTCCTACAAAACGTCAACGAAAGAGAAAGAAACATTTTGATGAACAAGATGACCAAGACGAGGAAATACAACAGTCTGTTGTGGACTCCTTTAGAAGAGAGTACTTCCTAGTTATGATTGATTCTGCAATTGCTTCATTGACTAGTAGATTTGAGCAGATAACAGTATTTTATAATGTTTTTGGTTCTTGTTCAACTCAGAAAATTTGAAATCCTTGGATGAAGCTGATCTTTGGTTACGCTGCAAGATTTTTGTGGAAATTTTTTCTCATAATAACTCATTCAATGTTGAGATCAATGATTTTTTCAGAATTAAAGGTGTTGCAAGTGACTTTGCCGGATTCTTTGATGTCGGCGCCAGAGATTCTGAAGTTTGTTATGGATGCAGATTGCTATCCAAATATTTCAGTTGCCTATCGAATTCTTTTAACTGTACCTGTAACTGTAGCTTCGGACGAAAGAAGTTTCTCAAAATTGAAGTTGTTGAAGAACTATTTGAGATCAACTATGTCACAAGAAAGGTTAAATGGCTTGGCTATGTGCACCATCGAGAAGGATATCTTAGACACTATTGATCTCGATACCGTCCTTGATGATTTTGCATCAAGAAATGTCCGAAGAAGTATCTTTTTATAAGAAGCAGTGGATATGATGGAGTTCTATTCTTCTTTAAGGTAATCGTATTAGTTCTAGAAGTACAAATATATTGCTCTTTTAGTCTACGTTGTTTCTCGCTCTCGATAATTATCAGACATATTAAATTAAAAATATATTATTTGATTTGCTTTCCCTATATAAATAAAATTAGCCTATATATTCTAAAATTTTATGGTCTAGAGAGGCCGTCGCGACGAATTCGCCAGATGGCCCTCAAAATCATAGGACCGGCGCTGGGGGTGTGCATTGGCATCACGGGTGAACAAGACGTGATTTAAACATCTTCTACCTGCTAAATAGTGGCGCTCTTATCCCATTGGCAGTAAGGACTCAAACTCACCCAAACTAAGCGTATGTTTAGATCAGCTAGAACTAGTTATTAGCTAGGGCTAAAAATTAGCCCAAGTTAGCTGGGATTAGCTAACTAGTTGGCTAATAACTGGTTGGAGACTTGGCTAAAATATTAGCTCATCTATTATTAAGCTCCTGTTTGAAACAATTAACCTTTGATTTCCACATAGACCTCAAATTCATGATTCACCCCCTTCTTCAAGAAACTGGCAAATACTTTTTTTTTTTTTATCTAACTTCTTGTCTTATACTCCGTAAGTCCTATAAGGTAGAGCTTGTCATGTGGGCTTGCGAATGGAAATGAGACTGAATAGAAATAGATGGTATGTGATAGGAATACAAGCTTGTATTCCTTTTATTTATCCTTTCCTTTGTTTAGTATGAGATGAATTTAATTATAATACGTAAATGAATACCAATTACCAAATAACCACAATAATAACCTTCTTAAAGGAAGGAGCTGCCAATCAAAAGTGGCACGCTTCTTATTCATATATAACTCCTATTTATCACCCTTCGATCATCTCCAAGAGTGTCTAAAAATCATAGCAAAAAATTATCACCCTTTTTATTTAGGGCGGGGGATCGGAGTGGGATACCCTTCCAATGGTCGCCTAAATAATCATCCTATTTTGATGTCTCTTTTTTTTTTGCATATCGTATTAGCCTTGTCCTAAGTCAAATATTTGAATCTCTTTGACCAACTGTTTTAAAAAATTTATACAGTTTCATGATACAAGATTTGTGGCTTTAGATTCACTATGAGAAATGTTTCATGCTATATAATTCATACAATTATGAAACTATAAGGATTTTTTGGAATGGATGGTCAAAGATAGTAATGTTTAACTTAGAACAAAACTAATATGACATATAAAAAGAACCGAGAGAGTTGTTGGATGTGGCTAGAGTTGACCGGTGAGGCCCACATGATGATATAGTAGGCTTTAGGCACAAAAAATTGAGTGCTCTTAGAGGAACTAATTTTTTCCATCCAATATATTTTTGCGAGCACCCGAAAACTATAGTTTTTCACTTATTTTTTTCTTACTCTTGGAGGTCTTAGGTTTCAAAATGTGAGGAAAGAAGGCATAGATATCGCATAACCTGATACCCATATCCAAAACCCTCTTCACAAAGCCTAAATCCAAACACTGGACATGGCGCAACAAGTTAGCTCAGCATTGCGCCATTCCCAATCACTGGGGGTGGAAGACAAAGGTGGGAGCTTGATAGAGCCATGTAGTTGATCCTATAAAAGTTTAAAGCAATAATGCACGGTGAATGACTCCACGGAGATACAGGCAACTATAAATATCTGACGGGTGATTTAGGTGCCAACTTTTACTAACAATTCTCAAAAGAATAGCTAGTCGAAATTAGGAGTCTAGTTTTATTGTGAAAATTTTCCCATGACATATCTATGAATACCAATCTTTTGAAGTTAATATATTCTGCTTCGTGCTGGCCTAGCAATACTTCTTTCTTTTTTATTTTTCCAAAAAAAACCTAATTGGATTATTTTTTTTGGCAGACAAAACAGAAAAGCCTAGCAAAAGTGGCCCAAAAGGCCAGAGAACCTGATGGTGATGGCTCGGCCAGGGCCGTGGATCCCAAGAGTCCCCCCCACGCAAGGCCCAGACCCAGCCAAAAAAACCCGACTCCAGAAGCGAGACAGGACGAAGACCGTGTGATGCGAGACCGAAAAAAAAAACGGCCGGCCGGCCTCGGCGGCGCCGGCGTCTTCGGATTCTCCGCCCGACCGCGCGCCTTATTTCCTTCCCTCTCTCCTCAGTCTCCGCGCCGTCCTGCCCCCGCCTGCTACCACCCTGCATTTCACGCGCGCAGGTACGTGCGCGCTCTGGCTCTGTTCGTTTCGACTCAGCTTGGGATCCGTACTTCCGTAGCTCGGGGTCCGGTCGGGGGTCGTCGGCGTACTCCGCGTTTCGCCGCCAAGGTGGGCTCTCTCTGCTCTGGGGTGCTTGCTGCACAGTTCTCTGCGCATGGAACCTGTGGTTGCGTTTACACTGCTATGCGAGCCTTGCTAGGAGAGGGTACTTTCAGTTTACTGCCAGTTTCAGTCATAGCCACCGCCCGAGTGGTAGGACTCGAGCGATTGCATTGATTTATTGATTGGGGGTAAATAGTGATCCAGAAATTCTTGCTTTGTTCCCTCCGTGTTAAAGAACTGAGGTTGTTGCCCTTTCAAGAACTGAAGTTCCAAATACCACTCTGAACATACGCTCGCTGAAGCTCCAAACAATGCTTAGTGGGATTCTGTAAATTTTTTAGGATGTCATGTTCTGTGCGCGTAGGCAGCTACTCAGCATGCGTAGTTGTAGTCGTAATGTGTACAAGAGAAAATTAATCATATAGCTGGCGCTGTTGTTTAGTATTTCACCCCTTTTTTCTAACTATTAACACTCACAACTAAAATTGTCCAGTTAAATCTTATTGCAGGTTTCTGACTCCAAGACCTCTGCGAATAAGTTTTGCCTACTGGCACTCAATAAACTAGTAGCAATATGAATCCGTATTTCTTGGGATTCATTCTCCCTTTTGTGGCATCTCTCCTGCTCAGCAAGAGAAAGTCTGAGAAGAAGAGGGGTGTGCCAGCCAATGTGGGTGGAGAGCCTGGCTGCGCCATCCGTAACCACAGATTTGAACGGCCTATCGAGACGCTCTGGGAGGGGATTTCAACGCTTGCTGAGCTATTTGAGCAATCGTGCAAGCGGTTTGCCTGCATGCCCCTATTTGGCACTAGGAAGCTCGTTGCGAGAGAAATGGTAGTGGCTGCTGATGGAAGATCCTTTGAGAAGCTCCATTTGGGAAATTATGAGTGGAAGAGCTACGCTGATGCGTTCAAAACTGTCTGCAATTTCGCTTCTGGTCTTCTGCGGATTGGGCACCTGAAGGATGAGCGTGTTGCTATTTTTTCTGATACACGGGCTGAGTGGCAGATTGCGTTGCAGGTACTTTCCCAACCAATTTACCGATATTGGCAAATATAGATGCTATCGAGCATCAAATATCTGAAGTGCAGTTTGGATAATGCAAATTCGTCCTCAAGTTTCTTCATCATCTCATTCACAATACAATAAGCTTTGCAAATACACATAGGTTGCATTGTTCTAGAAACATAGTGATGGTACTCTTCTTGATGAATGGGCAGTGATAACGATAGGGATATGAAGATTTAACAAGTTATTTGTACTGTCATATACTCATATGAAGACCGGTTTCATTCAATGACATTGGTACTTAATGCGGAAATATATTATGCTGTTCTGCACTTTTGCTTATGTTTTTTTGTGCTAAATGAATTTGCCACCACATTTTACCTATGCTATTTACATTGAGTTAATATTTAGCTCGGCAAATCTATTGCTAAATCTATAATCTTTTATTCCTCTCTTTGCTAGGCATGCTTCAGACAAAATATTGCAGTTGTCACAATCTATGCCTCTTTGGGGGAGGGAGCGCTATGTCACTCACTAAATGAGGTTTGGTTACTTCATCCAGTGTTGTGTATATATTCAAAACCATTGTTTATACCATCCTCAGGCCCTTACAACAATTGATTTTTTTTTTTTTTTTGCTTTTGTTAGCTGTGGCATCTCTCTTTTTTATGGCCACTGTATACTGGCATTCATTCTCAAACGTTGTTCCTTAAGAATTTACAAAGCCATACCTATTATATGTGGCACTGTTGCACTTTCAGCTGATCTTATTCTTAGTTTTACTCTTTAGACTGAGGTAACCACTGTTGTGTGCGGACGGAAAGAACTTAAAAAGCTGATTGATATAAGTGGGCAACTTGACACTGTGAAACATGTCATCTACATTAATGAGGAAGGTGTCTCGGCTGAAGTATCCTTGGCTCAAAACTGTACTAGCTGGACCATCAAGTCATTTGAGGAGGTAGAGAGCATAGGGTTGCAAAGACCTGTGGAGGAAAACTTGCCTCTCCCATCAGATACTGCAGTGATTATGTATACGAGTGGGAGCACAGGAATGCCTAAGGTTTGTTCAAATCCTAGTATTTCAACATCTTCATTTTGATTCTGCAGCAGATATGAAATAAACTCTCTTTCCCAGTGTTCATGTTAGATCACTTCAGGGTGTGTGCACTTATCAATGTGGTTTTCCTGAGATAATCTACTCCACAACTTCTTCTGATTGAGGCAACATTCTTGTTTGTATAATTTTTCACAGGGAGTCATGATGAGCCACCAAAATGTCTTGGCTGTAGTTTCAGCTGTTATGACCATTGTGCCCGGTCTTGGCAAGAAGGATGTGTACCTGGCATACCTTCCCCTAGCACATATCCTTGAATTGGCAGCTGAGGTAAGCATTGACATGGCATGTCAGTCTATTCCACATTGTTGTTCTTTTTTATGCTCACTCACTCTATGCAACTGGAATGTTTAGGCAATCATAACTGGTGTTGGGGCTTCAATTGGATACGGGTCACCTTTGACCCTGACCGATACATCAAATAAAATAAAAAAGGGGACGCAGGGTGATGCTTCTGTACTGAAGCCAACACTAATGACCGCTGTACCTGCTATACTCGACCGTGTTCGTGATGGTGTACGAAAAAACGTAATGTTCTTTACTGTTAGTTCATGCATTGCTTTTTGGGCTCTTTCATGTTCTCTCAACTGTTCTATTTTTTCACGCTGAGATAAATTCAGGTAGATGCAAAAGGTGGGTTAGCGAAGAGATTATTTGATATTGCCTACAGCCGCCGTCTAGCTGCTGTTAATGGAAGCTGGTTGGGTGCATGGGGACTAGAGAAGCTCTTGTGGGATATGCTTGTGTTCCAAAAGGTTCGTGCAATCTTAGGAGGACGGATTCGCTTTATTCTTGCAGGTGGAGCACCTCTGTCAGGGGATACTCAGAGATTTATCAATATATGTCTCGGGTGAGATTTAAGTCTTATTTTTTTCAGTGGCATTATCAATTGTGTTGTAACGCCAACTGCATCTGTTTTTTTGAGGGCTCAGTGGGGGAACTCCCCCAGCTATTTTTTGTATTTAAATTGATTGTAACAAAATACAGGTGCACAAGATGTGCAAGCCAACTGATCTGTTGCCCACTTTGTTTCACAAATTTGGATTCAAACACTCAAGCCAATAGTTTGCACATGAATATACAATTATTTCATTATACTTACAGCGCAGAAATTGATAGTGCGATTTATGTTATTGCAGGGCTCCAATATCGCAAGGATATGGCCTGACTGAAACTTGTGCTGGTGGGACATTTTCAGAGTATGATGAAACATCTGTTGGCCGTGTTGGTCCCCCTCTGCCTTGTTCATACATTAAGGTATAGAACCAAATTTGTCTCTATATTTCAGCTGGCATATATCTCCCAAAGCAACAAGCATTATTTTCATTCATAATGGTACAGTTGATAACAGATCTTGTTACTTATCTGATGAAATAAGTCTGGAAGATTTTCTGTAGTTGCAAAGGATATATGTTTTCTTACCTGTGCCAAGTACCATATTAAAGTATTTGAGAAAAAGTGCTGTATAAAGATCACTGATAAGCCCAATATATCTTAATGCTTGAAGTGCAAATCTAGAAACAGAAGCTATTGCATAGTATGACCTTTTTTTTGCATGTCCACTTTTATTTGTATGGCTTCTTTCATTTTGTGGTATGAGTAATTTTATTTTCCCTTGGCTTCAGACTCGATTGTTTTTCCTAACATGATAGTTGGTAGACTGGGCCGAAGGTGGATACTTAACAACTGATGTGCCAATGCCTCGCGGTGAAATAGTTATTGGGGGCCCAAATGTAACTAAAGGCTACTTCAAAAATGAAGCAAAAACAAACGAGGTGTACAAGGTGTGTTTCCAACAATACCCAGTGTCCAGGAAAGTGTTTATTGTGGCTACTTTTCTTGAACACTGTGTTTTTTGAAGGTTGACGAAAGAGGCATGCGGTGGTTCTACTCCGGTGACATTGGGCGCTTGCACCCAGACGGATGTCTTGAAATCATCGACCGTAAGAAGGATATAGTCAAGCTTCAACATGGTGAATATGTTTCTCTAGGAAAGGTAGGCAGGCTTCTTTGTTCTAACCAAACAAAACAAGTCGTTAATCAATTCTAACTAATAATAATACAATCACAGGTGGAGGCTGCTTTGAGTGTGTGCTCGTACATTGACCAGATCATGATCCATGCTGACCCCTTCCACAACTACTGTGTCGCGCTTATTGTAGCTGCACAGAGTGAGCTGAAAAACTGGGCCTCAAAACAAGGAATCACATATAGTGATTTCTCAGATTTGTGTCAGAAGCAAGGGACAGTGAAAGAAGTCCTCCAATCTTTGGTGAAGGTTTGTGTTCTCCTTGCATCTCAGTTAATTCATTCCTGATCCCCCACCCCACCCCACGCCACCCCAAAAAACAATTATTCCTTCAATTTAATGCTTCAGTAATTGTTGCATTTGATTCAATTATTCTCTTCTTTATTCCAATTTTTCTTTGAGAAATACAAAGGAAATATATACTATAATATCTCATAGCAGTACAACTTTATATAAATCAAATGTTGCGGGCATCATAAGTACCGCATGATGTGTTGTATGATAATTACTTGATTTTAGTGATATGTGCTTGTTCTTCAGGCTGCTAAGCAAGCACGACTGGAGAAATTTGAGATCCCAGCCAAAATTAAGTTGATACCAGAGCCATGGACGCCGGAGTCAGGCCTCGTCACGGCTGCCCTCAAGCTCAAGAGGGAGGTCATCAAGAAGGCATACGAGATGGACCTTGCCCAGTTGTACAGCTAGTGACGCTGACGCTGGTCATAGGGATGTTTCTTGGTAGCAACTGGCAACAACAGTTCTTTTTGTACTTCGTACCGGTATTGAAAGCCCCTTTTTTGTTTTTTTATTTAAGACAATAGCTGACTGATAAGAAGAGAGCATGGTAAATCAATTGCCAATAATGTGTAGTGTTCCCCCACGCACCAGTAGGGAACTATACCTTGAGGATTCCTTTCACTTTGGTTCCCATAACTTCTACGATGTTGAACCAAGTAATAATCTCAACAAATAACCATGGACAGTTATTTCAGCATGTTCAGCAGCCTGTATCTGGCTTATAAGCTTTATAAGGTAGCCAACAGTATTTTTCTCTCAGACTAAACCAGCCAGCAGTACTTTTAGCCATGACTTATAAGTCAATCCAGCCGAAACAAACAGGCTGATTGTGATTAGATCAGCATGTGAATTCATGGAGTAATAGATCCGACAACTGCCCAACAGAATTGCAAGGGGCAGGAATCTCTAGCAGCATGATTTCAGTATATTTAGAGATGATTCTGTACTGCATACAACCTGTCGGGTTCATAAATCCGGGGTCTCTCGGGGACCGGCTTCCACGCCAAGGCTCAGCCCAAGAGGACGGTCTTTTCTTCTTCTGGACCGGCCCAAGAGTCTGAACTCAACAGACCGGAGCACTCGCTTCAGGCCCTGGCCGCCATCGGGCTATCTTTCTGACCAGAGCACCTCAGGCTCATGCCAACTCCGAATGACCCCTTTGATCAGAGCACTGGCTTCAGGCCCCGGCCGTCTTCACATGGCCTCCGCTCAGAAAGCCTGACCCGAGGACCGCCTCTAACCTCGACCTCGTATCTCCGACCGGGGTTCATAGAAAACCCTGCTCATCGCTATTCTCCGACTGGCGCGCCAAAACCGACTGGGGACCATCCGACCGGAAACGCCCGCTCGGAAAGAACCAGAAGGCGTGTGGAGAAAGGCAAGGCATGGCTTATAAGTCAAAACTACTGTACCAGGGACCATACCCTGCACGGAACCGTGCTCTGCAGCCACCCTGACACAAAGTATTATAGGGGCCGCTAGAAACTCCCATATAGTAAGCCCCCTCCGCGTCTCTGGACATCAATTGTGGTATGGGCTCCAGGATTTGCCATACCGGGTGAACATAGCACAGCTCCTCACATGCCACTAGACATCTAGAAGTATTTTGCAGATACCGGCATCATCATTCCTGAAGAAGATAGCTCGACCTCCCGTGCACATCTGACATCATATAGCGACATCGACAGTATTGAGGGGCTTCAACCATTATCCAGTTTTCATCACCGTAGACAGTAAGGCTTAGAAATATCTGTACTCTCTCTCTCACCTGTAAAAAGTCATCCCCTTCATCTATAAAAGGAGATGCGCTCCCTCCAACTAGGAGGATTGACTTCTTCAAGTTCAGACTTACTAGATAGACATAACACTCCCAACCACAGGACTACCTAGTTCTGACCACGACCCTTACGGTCGGAGTCAACCGAACCTCTTATACACCCCCTTCTTTCTCCTTCTCGTTTGTACCCCCACTACAGACTTCGAGCGTATGAGCTCAGGAATAAAATCACCGACCGACCCCAACTGGACGTAGGGCACGTTGCCCGAACCAGTATAAATCCTGTGTCATTGAACGCTAGGCCACCTCCGATCACAACGTACAGCAAAACTACAAATATTTACTAGTTGGTTACTTTCTGCGCCAACACAACCTATCAACCTTTGGCTTAAAAACAAAAACATCATAAACAAACCATCAATTACAGCGGTGAACATGCTATGAAAATCCAGGGATCTAGTAAAGGGGCAAAGAAATATATATATCACGTTATTATTTGGCTACAATTCCGTGTCCTTTATTCACCAAGGATAAAATTAAATCCACTTAGCCCAGGAGCATCCATCCAAACCTTAACCCAAAAAATAACCTCTGCTTGACACCACCAAAACCAACATGACTGGAAGTGTCAACTTCCTTCAGCTACAGATTGTTTCATTAATACATGGTAACAAGAATAAACTAGACAAGGGCATAGAGTTTCAATTCTCTCAGAATAGCAGTGCGGTAACCGCAGAATGGTAGTGCACTTATTCCGCCCGGGATTGACCAGCACGGGATGAAAGGATAATTCCAACGATGAGACCGTAGAGAGCAAGCGCTTCTGCGAAAATGAGGATGAGGATCATGCCCACGAAAAGCTTCGGCTGTTGTGCATTAGCCCTGAAATCGGTGGCACAGAAAATAAGTCAAAATAACATTTCAATTCCCACAAAAGCATGTACTGCTTCCATAAAAGAAGAAATGCCAGGTGAAAGATACATAAGCTACTGACTTTTTTTTTAGGAAAACATAACATCAAGCAAGTAGTAGTGACAGAAAGAGCTCATGAAGGCATCTAACCTAACAAAGAACCTAAACACATAATAATTGCATTTTCAAACTTCTCTATGAAATATCAAAAAAGGGATTATCGATCTCATCTGGAGCTACTGAAAATAAAGGAGTTTAGGTTGATCATAACATCCTTCAAGTGTATAAATAGGCATATATCGATTTGGTAGTCATCCAAGAGTATGTTTGTGTTCATGTAACAGTAGAACTTAGGAGGGTCATACTTCAGTGAAAATGAAGTGCAATAACAAGACAGTTATTATTAACTCTAAAAGACAAGAAATCTGCAGTGCTCTCACCACAGAACTATTATTTATGGGGAGCTTAAAGATACAGAGGAATCCCAAACCTACATGTTTTCTAATCAAAACTATTTTATCAGTTTAAGGAAAATGTCTCAGAGAGAGCAGAAACAAAACAGGGGTACAACACAGAGTACATATATGCCATCATTAAACTGACAGCAAATAGTTCAAAGTCAGAAAGAATACTTATTAACTGTAAAATAGGCATCATTTTAGACATTTCGTTTTTCAAATGTTTTAAGTCCCAAGAAAAAGAATTCATGTGCAAGACCAACAGGACAAAAGGCATTAGACTAATAATGAGCAAGAACTTGAATGCTAATAACTACCTATATTACATGGATTTAGGTTCTTAAGACTTATAAATGGTGATAAAACGAGTGAGCACTAAATAACACCATTGAGGAGTCACATTATTAATGCTATTAACCTTGTAGCACTCAATAACATAATATTAACATTCTGGACATGTCATTTAATAGCAGACAATAGCAAAAGGACAGAGTAAATCCATGATGCTCACTACAGATAAAGAGCTTTTTACCTGACTCCAGCATCACCGACAATGCCGATGGCCATGCCAGCCGCAAGCCCAGCAAGGCCACAGGCAAGCCCGGACGACAGGTGGGCGTAGCCATCGAAGAGGTAGTAGGGCTTGGCCTTGGGGTTGATCCCCGTGCTGATGATGACGGCGATGATGAGGCCGTAGATACCGAGCACACCAGCCATGACGACGGGCACGATGGACTTCATGACGAGCTCCGGCCGCATCACACCCATCGACGCCACGCCGACGCCGCTCTTCGCCGTCCCGTACGCCGCGCCCATGCCTGTGCGCCGGATCAATCAATCAAGCGAAAACAACAGCGCAGTCAGCACCTGCCCCACTGCCCGACCGAAAAAGCCCGTCGATTTCTGGAATCCCGCACCCGATCGGGACCGAATCGGGCAGATCCAGCACCGGCGTGCCCGGAATCACGCTGACCGGAAGCTGGGGCTCGGCCAGATCGAGCCGAACCACGGAACCCCGGCGACAGATCGAGCTATGGACGGTGAAAAATTCGAACTTTCTTCGGGAAAAACTAGAGCTTTGGGTACGGAATCGATTGAGTGCGCGGGTGGAAGAGGAGGATGGGGGAAGGGGGAACGAACATGAGAAGATGAGGGCGGCGGCGGCGCCGAGGAAGCCGAAGAAGGGGGCCGTCTCATCGCCGCTGAACACCGACGACATCTTCTTCGTCTCCGGCTGCCTGCTCCTCTCCCTGACTCAGACTCTCGGTGGTGGGTTGCTCGGTCTCCGGGCTGCCGCGTCGATGGGGCGAAGGAGAAGGAAAGAAGGTGGGCAGGCAGATGCGATCTCTCTCGAGCCGAGTTTGGTTTCTTTTTCCTGCTCCTCCTCCCCGATCTGATCTGAAAGTCTCCAGACGCGAGACCGGCTAGGGCCCACCGTGTTTTTTTACAGTTTTGCCCCTGGGATCCCGTTCTTGGATGTGTCCGTTCTGGACGGGTAGAGCCGTCGATCGAGGCTGTCCACTCCAGCCACGCCACGATGTGATCGATAGTGGTGTCCATCGATCTCCCATCTTTACGTGGCATCATACACGATGCCTCCAGATTTTTGAGGCCGTAGAGATTTGAGATTTCAAGATCACTAAGCGGCTAAGCCTCTGTTTCAAAATGCTTACAAGTTTTGGCTAAATACGTTTAACGAGGTGCATCTACTTCCCTTTGTTGTTGTGCACTTGTCACCCGACTCCTAAATTCCGATGGAGCAAACTTTTGATCATTCGTTTTTTATATATACTCCCTCCATACTGGTATTAGAAGTCGTTTAGGACATGATTGCGCATACCAAGGAGTGCCAAAGAGTAATTAAATAGGGGGTATTTTTCCATGTCTGCCCCTATTAAATAGCGGTGCGGTTGCCTCCTGTACAGAAGTGATGAGTAGCCCGAGCGGCTATGCCTCTGCGTCCCGATGCAGGAGATCGTTGGTTCGACTCCTCGAACCAGGGACTATTTTTGTTGGCTCATTTTGCATGGCAGCATGGAGGGCGAGGGCGAACTGATCCGGCGTCGAGTCCGCCGCATCCATGGAACTGCTAGGGCGAGGGCGAGCCGTGTGCGGCGTGGAGGCGGCGTGGAGCGAGGGCGAGCTGGTGTGCGGCGTGGAGAAGAAGAGCTAGCGGCGAGGGGCGAGCTGCGAGGAGCGACCGTGAGCTGGAATCGCGGCACGCGGCGGCGGCGTGCGCGATTAATAGCAGCATGCAGGAGGCGAAGCAATAGGCGCTGAGTCAAGGTTCCTGGAATCGCGGCATGCAGCGGCGCATGCGCTATTAACGTGGACACGGGAGCCAAAGCAGAGGGGTACCGACGTCCACTTTTCTCCCTTGAAGCCAAAACGACTTCTTTTGCTTGATTTTAAACTGAGCCCAGAACGACCTCCTTTAGCAGTATGGAGGGAGTATATATTTTAGATACTTCAAAGTGTATAACACCGACAAAAGTGTTACTATGTTCACTGACAAAATACATTTTTTTGTTAGAAAAATGCAAAGACAGTAAAAAAAATATCTTGGCGGTGGTGGGGCCTCCCACTCGTCAGGCGTTCCAGCAGCTCCGCCTTTTTCCGGGAGCACGTGTGCACCGCCGCGCCCAGCGCCGCCAGCTCCTCTACCACGGCACGCCTGAGCACATGGATACATGCGTACGAGTCAGTTACACTTACACAGAGCCTGCATGTGCCCCCTGTTATACGTACCCAATGCCGCGGGTGCCGCCTGTAACGAGGGCCGTCATGCCGCGCAGCGACCACCTCCTCCCGGCAGCGGCCTCGGCGCTGATGATGGCCCTGTCGCCGTCGTTGCCCGCCGCCGGTTTCTAGCTCTGCCGCCGGCCGCTACTAGGAGATGCACCTAAAAAAACGTTTGTAGCAACGGGATAATTTTTTTTCGTAGGGACGACGTGCTTGGGCTCAGCACAGTAGTCACCCCTACAAATACATATATTCGTAAGAGCGGCTTGTATTACCAGCCGCTCCTGCTGTGTCCATTTGTAGGGGCGGTGGAATCACCAGCCGCCCCTACAAATGTCCGCTGTATATACAGCTGTTGGGGAGAAAAATATCTCCCTCATCCTCTCGACCTCAGCCCGAGACGTCTCCTCCGGGCTTTTCCCTCGCGTCGCTCTCTTCCATGGCGTCCGCCGCGCCACCCTTTGTCGTCGCCTCTGCCGCACGCCGACGTCGACAACGCCGAGCGCCACCTCCACCTCTCCTCCCTGTGGAGAGGCACCTCGCCCTGGGCGGCCGGCCTCCGGCGCCGTCGCCACGCCGACCTGGGGTTTCGGCGCGGAACCGGCCTTTGGCCCGGGCTCAGCGGCGCACCGGCACGTGTGGCCTACTCGAGGAGGTGGAGTGCCGCAAACATGCCGAGGAGGTGAGTTCATCTGTAGATCGATCTCGTCTCCTCGTCCCACTGCTACTGACTCCAACTCCAAGCACGTCTCTACCTAACCTCTTCCTACTGTCCCGATACGCGTGCAGCGAGTTCAACCTCCACTCCAAGGTCGCCATCATGGTGGGGTTCTAGACGCAGAGCATGGACATCAACGGCAAGGAGGTCAAGGCCCAGATCTAGGTCACCCACTACAACAAAAACGATTTGTGGCCAATGTCTCCCTTTCTTTGTAGGGGCGGCTTTATATTGAGCCGCCCCTACAAATGGTTGCCAAATGAGCCGTCCTTACAAATGGATTTGTAGGGGCGGCCGTTGTTATCAGCCGTTCCTACAAATAGCCTGATTTGTAGAGGCGGCTCTATATGCAACCGCCCCTACAAATAGACGCCGAGTATTAAAAATTAAGCACTAAAATTTAAATTTTGTAAACGACCTTGGATAGAGAAATAACCAAAATAAAAGTTGTAGATCTCGAAAAGTTATAAAACTTTGTAGTTGACAACTTTTTAATTTGAAATCATCTTGTCAAGGAAAACTACGTTTGAATTTTCAAAAATTTGAAATTTAAATTTTTTAAACGACCTCGGATGGACAAATAGTAAAAATGAAAGTTGTAGATCTTGAAAAGTTATGAAACTTTGTAGTTGATAACTTTCTCATTTGAAATCATCTTGTCATGGAAAACTACGTTCGAATTTCTCAAATTTGAAATTCAAATTTTATAAGTGACCTCAGATGGAGAAACTACCAAAATGAAAGTTGTAGATCTCGAAAAGTTATAAAACTTTGTAGTTGACAACTTTTTAATTTGAAATCATCTTGTCAAGGAAAACTACGTTTGAATTTCCAAAAATTTAAAATTTAAAATTTTTAAACGACCTCGGATGGACAAACAGTATAAATGAAAGTTGTAGATCTTGAAAAGTTATGAAACTTTGTAGTTGATAACTTTCTGATTTGAAATCATCTTGTCGTAGAAAACTACGTTCGAATTTCTCAAATTTGAAATTCAAATTTTATAAGTGACCTCAGATACCAAAATAAAAGTTGTAGATCTCGAAAAGTTATAAAACTTTCTAGTAGACAACTTTTTCATTTGAATTAGTTTAGGGCATCAAACAATCAATTTATGCTCAGTTTTGTATAATATGTGGGGAACCAAAATGAGTTGTAGATACAAGTGATCGTGAGGTACAGTGATAGAGGAGTTTGCGTACGTAAAATAAAATTGCTATTTTTTGTCCTTTTTCATGATTTCTCGAAATTAATTTATAAGAACAGCTAAATATCCAGTCACTCCTAACCACTTCTATAAATACATGATTTATAGATGCATTTACATAGAGGCGGCTCGACGAACCACCGCTACGTAGCCGCGCCTACAAATCATATATTACGTAGTGACCGTCGGCTAGGAGCGCTTCCGCACCGTCACCTCCGCCTACTACACCGCGGCGCCTTCGGCGCGCTCCTCGTCTACGACATCTCCCGCCGCTCCACCTTCAAAAACGTTGGCCGCTGGCTCCTGGAGCTCAACAGTACGTACCTACCCCGCCTGCCCCACCGCTCCTCTGCTACCTCGATCGCTTGCTTGCTTGCTTTTGGCACTGCTTGCTTGCACACAGTGAATGCCTCTGACTGGTACGACGCTAGGATCGCCTAGATCTGGGGTGGTTTTCATGGAAAGGGGCATACATTTTAGTGTGGCTGCAGAGTCCACTCGGAAATTTGGGAAAAAGAACTATCGTCCCTTTTGCTTGATGTACTAACTTGTAGCTAGGTGCCCTCAGGTGGTGATTGCGCCAGGTGTTCTTTAGATGGTAAGAAAGAGGGCAGGTGGTAGGCCGGATGGATTGAGCGACCTGGTCTGAATCCTGCTGCCTCGCTTGTTGGGGAATGTTCCATGAATGAATTTGTAGGACCACTTCCATCAGAATTAGTAGTATCTGTGCACGGTAGGTACTTGTTAACAGATTTTGGAAGTCCTGATTGATGAGATGTTCATATTTGGGAAGTTGGAATCAGTTCTGATTAAGATGTTTATGGTACTTGTTGTCTTGCTGCAATTCCGTGTGGAAGTTCAGTTGTTAATTCCCTAGGGTCTCTAGGGAGGCCTCGATGAGTAAGCACATTGCTTACATTGTTATGGTTATGCTTCGCCAACATCCCAAAGGCAAAATTACTATGCGATGACCGCTTTGCAACCAGTATCAAGTTGGATGCATTCACTGACAATTTTGCCGGTCTACTCGATTTGGAAAGAGTAAATTGCACCTGGGTACTTAAACTATTGGGGCATTACCATCTAGGTACTTGAACTGAAAAACCTATCACCTGGATACTTAAACTATGGGGGTATTACCATCTGGGTACTCGAACTAAAAAAACCTCCCACTTGGGTACTTAAACTATTGGGCCATATCATCTGGGTACCGTCGCCGCCGCTGCAGAGTGAACAGGAGCGCGGAAAAATAAATTTTGAATCTTTTTCTTTTTCTAAAAATGGATAAATAGTGCTGGAATTTGTTATTTTTGTAAAAAAATAATTAGAGCTTCAAACATTCTAAAAATTTTTGTGTAGCCTCTATATGATGTACTCTACCTAGGAAAAATATGAAACTTGGAAAATGAATAGTTTTTGTATGTTTAAAAATTACCTCTTTTAATTAATAAATGAACTTCCATAAATTTTATAATTAAAATAAATAAATATCAAAAAGAGGCGGCCTACCTGTGTGCGAGCGAGCAAGCGAGCACAGGTAGGCCGCCTCTTTTTGGACATTTATTTATTTTAATTATAAAATTTATGGAAGTTCATTTATTAATTAAAAAAGGTAATTTTTAAACATACAAAAACTATTTATTTTCTAAGTTTCATATTTTTTCTAGGTAGAATACATCATATAGAGGCTACACAAAAAATTTTAGAATGTTTGGAGCTCTAATTATTTTTTTACAAAAATAACAAATTCTAGCACTATTCATCCATTTTCAGAAAAAGAAAAAGATTCAAAATTCATTTTCCCGCGCTCCTGTTCACTCTGCAGCGGCGGCGACGGTACCCAGATGATATGGCCCAATAGTTTAAGTACCCAAGTGGGAGGTTTTTTTAGTTCGAGTACCCAGATGGTAATACCCCCATAGTTTAAGTACCCAAGTGATAGGTTTTTCAGTTCGAGTACCTAGATGGTAATGCCCCAATAGTTTAAGTACCCAGGGTGCAATTTACTCATTTGGAAACAAGGAGATTATCGTGGCTATGCCAATCTAAAAGTGACGTTCTTTCCCTGAAATTTGTGCACTCGGTAATAATCTAAATCTACATAAATTTGGTGGTGTCTAATGCATGACTACATGACTCTCAAAGTTTTGAAAGGAAAGCAATATGCTACCGATGTGGCCATTCCTATTGCAGCATATGTGATAATCTGCAGAACTAAGTAATATGGATTTTATTCTTTCTTGTTGACCCTGTATCTGTGTTATGATTAATTCGGAATTTACTATGACATGCTATTCTTTCATATTTTTCTGGTCTTTATTGCAGCCTCAGTAAATAACTGTAAAATTAGTTTCTGAATTTGTGCTACCAGAATATTGTTTTGTCCTGTTTAATGTACTCTTTCATTGAAAGTTATTATTATATGAACAGAAATTGTTCAAACAAATGGTGAGAGCAAATCTGAACGGAGGGAAGTTATTTTAAATTTGCCATGTACATTCATTCAAAATTTCCTTCGTTTTCTCTCCATGGTACAGTCAATAGGTCTGGATCATAAAGTTTTCTCAAGTTTGGACATCTTTTTCTGCTTTATATGCTGCAGAGATAGATGAGTATCTCAATGATGGACAAATGATGGGAGGAAAGACAACAAGCTAGGACAATAGATGTTGAGTTCTTGTTGAACCCAACCATTTTGATTGCACAATTCTTATTTGAAACATGATAACCTGGTGCGTTTGGAGTTAATTTTTCCTTCATTTTGGTGTGCTTTGCATTAGCAAATACTTTGATTGCTTAGACACAAATGGTGTGGTCTATTGGGTTGCGATTGGTGTTGTGCTTTTGTAATATATGTCAATGCCTTTATCATGCTAATTTTGTAGATGTCAAGTAATAGGATGCATGAAGATCAGCTTCTCTTTTTTCCTAGCTACACTACTGCTCCAAGTAGTAGTGTGTGTGAACTGATCTTCCATTTTCATCCCTAGTGCCCAGCCACTATTTGCTCCAAAAGCACTTAATGCTTATTTGTTTTTTTTTCTATATCTTTTGTATTGAAGTACCTCTTATTTTGCAGTTAGTCCAGAGCAGTCGCAATGAGTACCTTAAACTGAAAACAAGGGTGAATAATTTACAGATGACTCAGAGGCAAGTCTGAAAGAAGTTTTTTTAGAATTCTCATAAGTCATAACCCTCTGAATTAGATATTAATTTATGGAGGCTAAATGAAGAAACCATAATGTAATCGCATTGAAGTTAAAATAAATTTCTTAATGTGAATATGTAATGCTTAGCTAAGATGCAGACAATTGATTTTGGCTTTATTGGCAATTACAGGAATTTGCTTGGTGAAGATCTGGGGTCACTTGGTATCAAAGAGCTTGAGAAGCAATAGATGTTTGTATACATACTTGTAATGTTCACTTAGATAGAAATCCTTAGTACAACACCTTGTGCTCTTGTGTTTGTGGTCAGATTTGAATTATATATGCATATATATAGTGTGTTCGGGTCGAATTTGAATTGTAAATTTGAAAAAAATTTGACGGAAAAATGTACTCACCTACAAACAGGTATTATAGGGGCGACTGTAGTCGTCCATACAAATCGATTTGTAGGAGCGATCTGAGAACCGCTTCTACAAATATATGATTTGTAGTGACGATATGGTAAGGGCGGATCGAACCGTTCTTACAAATGCCCATTAACCACCCTAAAATCATATCTGATGTAGTGATGGCTGATCCTCCTCAGCCCGTGGTGCAACAGAATTTATAAGCGCACGTACTGCGCGCCAACAAGCACGGCGCACCCTGCAGTAGGGGTTCGTTCATCTGATCGTCGCACGGCGTGATCCGGTGTCAAGCTAGGGACCCCACCCGCTGCCGTTCCATGTGCCAGCCCACGTTAGTGGTACTCCGTGCTACAAATGGAAGTGTTACGAATGCTGCGACGTCACGTAAAGACTAAGAGCTAGCCTTTGTACGTGGTAACAAGCAAAATCGGCAGCCGGCTGGCAGGTGTCGTTGGCTCCATCCCAGCACGTTATTCGCGTGCGTGTATGGCTGCCTCACAAACATTAGTTATTAGCAAGAAAATGCACCGAATATGAGCAGGAAAACATAATGGGCTTTATTATTGATATACAGGCGGCCCACGTCGTATGTGATGACTACTACAAGTTTGATTTGATAGGCCTCCCACTCTCGAATGGCAGAGCTGCGGGACCGCCTCCCTCGAACGACATTGCATCATGGGCTACCAGCAGGCCTTAATTAAGTACCAGCAAGCATAAATTAAGTAATATAATGAGTATAAAATTTAATAAAAAGATGCTTAAATAACACATTCCAGGAAACATATAAATTAATAAAAGGAGTATAATGTGAATGACATTTAATAAAAAAGATGTCTCCTTAATCAATCACCAGTCTTGGGGCCAATCACTTGCGACCATTCTCAGTGTGACTAACTCTATTGCATTATTATGTGCAAAGCACACATTAGTCACAAATCACCGAAACATTGTAATCTCCACAATAGGACCTAGGCATTCAGACTTCCAATACTGCCTTTGAGATGTCTTATATTTTATTTGGACAGAGGTAAACCCCGCTTTTATAGAAAGCATAATGTTTGATACAGAACTGAGATGCTTTATATGCACTAGTCTTCACCATCTTTTGCAAAAAGAGGATGATAGAATTTGTGAATTTTGATCATCTCGCTTCGCGGTACATTGGAATTTGAACAAATGCGTCAAGCTAGTTTTCTGCAGTTGGAAATTGGAACGTTGGACCGATAGATGATTTTGAACTGTATATGCACGCTAAGTTTGCGATATTGTGTTGCTAATTAGCATGCCGGATCCATTTTTCTTTTTCTCTTTCTTTTTTCAATTCGTATGCCTACCATCTAGCAAAGGTTTCTTGATTGAAAATATAAGCTGGAGGTATAGACGTAACATAATTGAAGAGCGACAATAAGGCGGAATACAAATGCTCGATGAACTTTGGAGAATATAATGGCGCACGGGCAATTGCACATGGATAAAGTTTCACAAGAGTGACTGTAGACATGACATGAACGGGGTGCGCACAATATATCACAACCATTTTTGCTCTGACGGGAGTTATCGACATCGATGACATTCAACTCAATTCTCTCCGACAAATCTGATAATCACAAGCACAATCAATCAATTACCCTATATATAGCTGTAATTAATCGCCTCCTGACTCCACGACCACCAGTTTGCTCGATCGAGGCTGGACCTACTGTTTCCTGAGGAGGTCGTAGTGCACCTTGGGCTTGCGGTGCTCCTTGCCGCACGCCTCCTGCATGGCGTAGGCGAGGTGCAGCAGCGTGGCCTCCGACCATGGGCGGCCGATGAACTGGAGCCCCACGGGGAGCCCTCCCCTGTCCTACCCAACCGGCACGGTGATCGCCGGAAGCCCCAGGAAGTTGCCCGCGATCGAGTACCTCACCAGCGCCGCTGCAAGCAGTTTTCAGCTGTCTGTCAGAGATGCATATGTTGCAACTTTCTCCTTGGCAAATCATCATCGCATCACAGTTACCTCCGTTGATGTAGTCCAGCTCCCCCGTGCTCAACGCGTCGTCCTGCAGCGCGTACGCCGTCACCCTACACAGCAACAGCAAGTGAAGCAGCAGCATGTCATGCCAATGCCATGGAGCAAGGAGGCTGGAGTCGCGTATGCATAGCATACCCTGTCATCGGCGTGACGATGGCGTCGGCTGTCTCGAAGATCTTCTGGTGGAAGTACATCTGACGGCATCTACAGGCGTTCGTTTTTGCAGCATCAGGATTCAGATTAATATATAATGGCATTGTTCATTTGATGCGTGGCGGCCTAATACCGGAGGCGCTGCGAGTTGAGGTAATCTCTGCTGCTGAAGGATCCGTAGGCGCTGAGCGCGATCCTGACGTCCCACCCGATCTCAGACCTGTCCCTGCCATACAAAGTTCAGTTTCAGTTTCAGTTGGGTTGCTGCATGCATCAGGAACGAACTGACCCGGCCGGCCAGCTGAGCTGCTTACATGTTGTCGAGATACTTTGCGAGGGAGGCAGTGCACTCTGAGCCCATGGTCACGTAGTGCGCCAGCCGCATCTCTTCGATCTCAGGGACAGTCACGTCTACACTCTTTGCAGCCAAAAACGGAAAGGTTTGTAGAAGCATTTCTCTTTCAGAACTGCAGCCATGTTCTTCAGATGCTAAGCTGCACTTACCTCCCAACCGTAGTGCATGCGCAGCGTCTGCAGAACCTTCCCGCAGAGGCTCCTGATGTCCTCTGAACTATCGTCAAACCACCGTTTGTTTTTTTGTCGCAAATGTCAGTGCAATGTTCAGACATTCCTGATCTAAATTCAGAAACCGACCGACCTTTGCGTATTTGGCGAGCCTGATGTTCGGCATGGACCTCGTGCATGTCAGCAAGGGCAGGTTCAGTTCAGGCTGCTGCAGAGCAGATCGTCAACGACTCATGGACAAGCGTGCGCACACATAAATGGTGAAGATGATGCAGGAGTAGAAAGACAGACAGCAGATTTCCTATGCAATGCAAGCATGGCATGAGTGAGCTGCTTTCTGATTAGAAGAAAATTAAAAGGCATTCCCCAACATTGATCCTTTATTTGCAAGAGAAATTAACAGAAGTAGGCGATGCATCTCCCATTCTGCCAGCCTACATACAAGAAGAGAAATTAACAGAAGTAAGCGATGCATGCTCAACCTCAACAACTAGCAGGATGATGCTAAGCTACTATCCGCCTAGACTAGATCCTCCTCTGCTTGTCCTCCTCGTCGGGCAGCCGGCGGCGACAGAGAGGGCAGACGGCGCACTCCTCCCACGACCCCGAGCGAGAACGACCCGTCACCTCCGGCTCCTGGAGGCTCAGGATGGCCTCCTCGCTCGTGGCAGCGACGCAAGAACGCTTGCTGCTGCTGCTGCGATGAGCGGGGTCCGCCGCCAGATAATCATCATCGTCATCGTCGAACAAAGCGGCGGCCAGATCATCGCCGAAGAGGTAATCGTAAGGATGGACGGAAGAGGACGCGGGGATTGGCTGCACCGTCCCGGCCCTCGGCCCAGTAAGGACATGGATGCGTCGATATTGCCGGTGGGAATTGGAATTCATGACTGCATCGGCATCGGAGGATTGATTTGATTGAGCACAACGATGAGCTAGCGAGACGACGTACGGAACAAATCGACTCGACGACGGACGGATCGACGATATGTATGATTAATGGGAAGGGAAACCCTACCCACCTGTGTATCCATCGATCCCTTACATATATAGGCAGCGGCAGCGGCGGCGGCAGCAGCTCTTGTCGGATTCCAATTGCCGGAGTCGGAGCAGCGGCAGCAGCTCGACTCGGAACCAGAGTCGGAGAGACGAGATCTAATGCACTGAATTAGGATACGGTCGAGCAGAACAGGTAGAGCTGCTCGGCCACCATCTGCACTGGAAAAGATTTTTTTTTATAGGTTACAACTTAACGCACACAACTCATACTCACACAACACGCATACACATGCATGCACGTCCGTGCATTGGTAAAGAAGAGATTAGGAGGCGATATCGCCTCCAGTGCATGGAAAACACACAGTACCACCAAACACGCACCAGTACCTGTACCCTAAAATTTCTAAAAAAATTCTAGAAAAAGATGTGATCGGATTTGAACCCTAGTGGGTAGGGTCCCACTGAACAAGCCTACCACTGGACCACATGCCCGTTTACGGAAAAGAATTAGACAATGTGTCACGGCTGTTACTTTTTTTTTTTTTTGAGGGGACGCCTGCTGTTACTCGTGTTCATCATCAACAGGCAACTGAATCTGAAGAAGGCTCGGAGGGGAAAGCTGAGAAGCAAGTTGATCGGCCCAAGTTGCTGCAACGTGTGCGTCGGCCCAATATGAATGTAACCGGCCCAGATTGGGTTAACCTGTGGCTGAGAGAGGATGGGAAGGACATGAAAATTGTAAACCCAAATTCTGAATATTCTAAATCCTGACATCGCCAACTTCCGTTGCCTTCTATGCTGCTCTTCTTTTTCCCCACGGTACCTCCCCGCTAACACATGCAACTACGAGTGGTGAACGACATGGCACGCACTAAAGCAACAAGAAAAAGCGGGAAGAGAGACCTTCAGGCTTTAAACCTCAAAACAGACTAAACCTGTGGGAACAAAATAGACATCAATGTAATGGTTGCTTACAGACAGCAACAAAGCATCCAACCAGAGAAGATGAGACAAGCTTACAGCGGCAACAGCAACAAAGCATCCGCCAGAAGAGCTGGACACTTTGAATCCAAGGCAAGAATAATGCTCTGCAGTCTCACAAAATCTAATAAATTCGTCGCAAACCCTGCAGGCTCACGAAAGCTAATGAATTTGTCACAAACCCTGAAGCACTCACCCTACCAGGAAGATACTAGCAATCACTGAGCATGAAAGCAGCAGGAACACACGAGAAAATGGGAGCACAACAAAGGAGAAAGAAGATGGACACATGTAAGCAACCATCAAGTTCTGTAAATGTACACCGATCTACCACCAGGTAACAACTGACATCATCCATACTGTCAAATAATTTATGCACAATGGTCTCATCAGATTTTTCACCTTTTTGTTTTGCTCAAGTAGCTACTAAGGGACGGCAAACCACCCGACGACTGATTCGACCGAAGGGGTGAGAGGCAGCTACCATTCCTCTTAGGAAGACCCATTTCATACAGCCCGTCAGCCACATCTGCAGAGAGCAGATCATCGCCGCCGTCTCTGAAGTCCAGGTGATTGTCCCTGGATTCCAGCTTTTCAGGATCGGACACCACACCATCAAGGTCTGTTAGCGATTTCAGATGGCGACCAAGGTTAGCTATGGTCTTCTGGCACTCCGCAAGCTTCCCGGCAGCACTGGTTAGTTCCTTCTCCTGTGATAACGGTAAGAAATTGGCGATTAGGAAGTTCTGGTGTGTCAAGTTTAATATTGCAATATTTCAAGTTCAGATTAGATGCAGACAGGCAGGGCTGTACCTGCTTCACCTTCAGGTCTCCATTTGAGTTCGTGAGGCGCCACAACTTCTCCTCTCGACTGTCCCTCGACACCTGAGCCTCCAGCTTGCGGCATTTTGCTTCGTACTCTTCTGACAGAAGCTTCTCCTGCTCGACCTTCCCTTGGAGCAGGCTCACCTTGTTTCTCAGTTTTGTAACTTCCAGATTTGCTGCTTCTAGTTGACCCTCCATTGCCTTTTTCCGGGACACTGCATCCTCTGATTTAGCTGTAAATTCTACAAGCAACGAGGTCTGGTCCTTGAGCCTTACTTCCAATGACGAAACCTTCTCCTTGAGCTTCATCACCTCCTGGTGTGAAGACTCAAGCTCGGATTCCAACACCTTCCTGATGCCTTCCACTGCCTCAAGTTGCATCTGGAGATCTGAAGAATATGCCTTCTCTTTCGCTGCATCGCACTCCAGAGCATTCACCATCTCACGCAACTTTGCAAGTTCTGAAGTCGCTACCTGGAGCTGCGCCTCTAATGACTCTTTGGTAGACACCACAGATAGTGATCTCTCTGACTCAGTCTTCATAGTCTCTATCTGTTTCAGTAGTTCTTCACAAGAATCCGTCTCTTTCCGCACCTCACTCTCTAAAGTTTGCACAATCCCTTTCAGTTTCCCTATCTCTGTGTTTGCAGACTGCAGCTGTGCCTCTAATGATTCTTTGGACGCCTCTGCCATGTCTGCATTTGCTTTGTGCTGCATAGAGAGAGTTCTCTCTGCATCAATCTTCTCTTCCAGAGAAGCCACTGTCTTGCGCAGATCTGCAGCCTCCGCAGAAATTAACTCTAACTGCAATTCCAACTTATTCCAGTCTACTCTTTCTTCCAGCGATGCCACCATCAGCTGAAGCTCATCAACTTGTGCAGACTTAGACTCCAGTTGTAATGCCAAATCTTTCCTCTCACCATCCAGTCGCTCAGCTTCTCCAAAAGCAGCATGTTTGGACTCATTTGCCAAGTCCAACTGCATCTGAAAATTAATCAACTTATTGTTGGCCACCATTAGGGTGTCACATGATGTGCCAAGCTGATCTCTAGCATCTGCAAGAGCCATTTCGAGCTCCCTTTTCTCACCTTCAATTTTTTCAACCTGTGCGAGCAAATCTGTCACCTGACACTGCAATGACTCAGTTTCAACTTTTGATGATTTATCTCTAGTCACACCCTGACCCTGGTCAGAATCAGTTTCAGCTCCAAAGCTAGAGCTCACACAGTCTACTTCAGGCAGTGCAGCCAGCTTTTCCATCTCGAGGAAATCATCCATCAGGTCAATTTCGACCGGATTATTCACAAGATTTCTTGTGCCATTGTTGGCATTCTTGAACTGATCAAGTTCAGCTATCAGAGCTGATGCCCACGAATCAGAAATTTTCATTTCATCATCAACTAGCATGCGCTCCCCACTGTCAGACTGACTGTCAGTCTGAGATTCCATGCAAGCACTGTTAGTTATCGGCCTAGAATCATTGGTCAAGGACGTACGCCGCGTTAGATGACGCAACTTAAGGCATTCTGCCTCAACTCTTGTTATCTTTTTCACACTTTCCAGATGAAGTTTGCTTGCTGTTTCTGCTGCTTGGTTGCTCAGGTCTCTTTCCCATGCAAGTATCTTCAGGTCCTTGGACAGTGCGACTAATTCGACCTTGAGGTCTTTGTTTTCTTTCTCCACTATCTGAAGCTTTTCCTGCAGATCGCGCTGGACATGCACAGTAGTAGCTTCTAGTTTTGTGGCTTCCAACTGCTTACTGAGTTCAGCAATATGGTGGTGGAGCTCAGACTTCGCAGACTCCAATTCTTTAGACTTCTTAGCAACTGTGTCACGGATTTTCTTCTCTTGTTCTTCTCGTGCTTGACGAAGCTGCCTTACACATTCTTTAAGGGCAACATCTAGGTGGCTGACCTGATCCTCCAGAGAGGTATTCTTCTGGGATGCAGTTTCAAGTAGTTGCTTCAGGGAAGCAACTTCAGCTTCAGCTTGTTCCCAACCTACAAATAAAGAAAAATACAATATTCAATTCAATACATTTTTAGGATAGCATTTTAATCTTAACCTGAAGAAGGTGCATAACAAACTAATCAAATAACTTTCATCTTTTTAGCCAAGTTGACTTCATCACATGTAAGCTTGATACTATAAAATGGACAGGGACTACTAAGTAACCCTATGCATAGAGTCACTCAAACTGCAAATTTTATTTAAGTTCAACTGGAAATAGAAAAAAATTACCTGCAACAGCCTCTTCTGCAACTCTAGTATGCTGCTTTACCAAGTCCTCTTTAGCATTGATAGTCAAAAGGGCAGCAGAAAGTTTCTCATTCAAACTCTTTACAGAATCCTGGACATCATCGTCCTTGACCTTTGGGGGCACCTCATTCAAATTCTTTACAGAATCCTGGACATCATCATTCCTGATATTTGGGGATACCTCTGGCAGCGGTGATTGGTATACCTCTGGCTTCATTGATTGATCATGTTGTGGAGAAGAATCATTTGAGCTACCTGCGAACACCAGCTTCTCATTCACTGATTCTGCTCTTTCAGCTTCTTGAGTCTCATTATCAATTATTCTAGAAGATACGTCAGGCAAATGACTATGATTTGGAGAAGAATTAGTAGACATAGGTTTACGTTCCTGATTAGGAAAAAAAAAGGGTAAATGGGAATGTTTATCAGAGCAGCGGTCAAAGAATCCAAAATTAAATAGTTAATAAGAGATTTAACAGGAATGTTTATCAGGATGGATGAGTCAGCTAAGTGCCAAGTCTCTATTCTCCTTTTAAAGAAGAAAAAAACGATATAACTACAGCTCTGCCATGAAAACCCTAAATCCCAACTACCATACAGGACAATCAAGCTTGAGATCCATCACGTAATCACTAACTATTTTAATGACTAAGATACAAAATAACTTTGAATTTTGAAGCAATTTATAGATATTTAGATATGTTACTGGAAAAGTCTAAGCACACCAAACACCAGAGCAATGTCAAGCCTAACTGTACCAGTGACAGACCTAGGTTTTTACCTCTGGGTATGCGCAGCCAAAAAAATTCTTATGCAATTCAGTAAAAAATTCCTTTTTTTATTTTTTTTACATTGAAAATTTCTACCTATCTCTATGACTGGCGGACCCCAGGGTATGCGGTGGCCCACCCTGCATACCCTGTGGGTCCGTCCCTGAACTGTACATGTATATTTAAAGACAGAAACTGAAATTGACTAACATATTACTCTGTGTACAACTCAAGAGTCATGACCTAAATAATCTTGTTATAGACCAAACTTATGAAACATAAAACTCAACAGAAATTCTAGTGACAAGCGACATGGCCATATTAATTTCAGAATTAGTTACTCAACAGAAATTCTCATCAACACATCTCTATCTGGCACAGTAATACAGACAAAGTTGCGCTGACAGATTAACAATTTCAATGCAAGATTCATTCATAGGTTAGAATAATGCACCAACATGACCCTTCATGGCACAAGATTTCTCCCATTTACTGCAGTAAAAATAAAAAGGCAACTACTAGTTTCCAAGAAACAAAAATAAAGAAACTTAGTTCCAAGCACCTAAACCAATCCAAATTTTCATTGGGAGCTAGAGCTTTAAAGTCAGTTTCTGACACTCAATATGGCAAAAGTAGCACCTAACTCTTGCAAAACCAATCCAATAAGGCAGAACAAAAGCGTGAAGAAAGCTAGTGTATCAACTATACCTAACTAAGCATCTCGATCTTAGGAAAAGACTAAAGTACAACCATTCTATTGGTTGCAATTGCACAAATATGTTACTTAAGAACATCAACCTTTGCTCTTCCCAACACTTATTTTTGTCCTAAGAGTGAGGAAAACAGAGACCTGATGAAGAGGTTAAAAAGGAAAACTTTAACGCTCTAGTTCTATCTATATTCTCACTGCCAGCTGACCAGTTTTTAACAGCACATTCAACAACAAGTTGAATGACATATGAATTAACAGCACATTCACCAACAAGTTCAATGACATATGAATTAGGAACCTATTCTGTGACACCATCAACAGGTCAAACTACAAGCATGTGTGTTTCATAAATCCATCCAGGGCAGGAAAAATTGACATCTTGCCTAGAGATGCCAAAAGTAAACTGTCCTGTTCATTATAATTGAAGGACCTAAATCGATCCCTAAGAAAAGATGCCGTCACGAAACTGAAAAGAACACCTGACCAAACCCCAATTCTGATGTTTAAACTGCGGATAGGTCCCTGCATTGTCGGAATCCATAATCTCTAGCATGCGGAGATTAAGAATCGAAGGGTATTTAACGTATGGAGCAGAACCTGATCATCGAAGTAAGGCTCAGAGTGTGACGAAGCCGAGCCAGAGCTATCGCTCTCCCCAGGGCTCTTATCTGACGACTTGCGCTTCCAGAGCCAGCTGCGGCGATCCATCCAACAACCACCAGAACATTCAAAGCAGCAACAGGGAAGGTTGGCGTTGCTTTGGCACGACCAAATGTCCAAAGGCCAGGTTCATATATCAACCCTGAAAGTTGAAAGAGAACTCAATACAAGCCACATTGCAGAGTGAGTTATACCTTAAAGCTGAACATCGTGCAGTAAAATAATGCCTGAACAACAACAAAATTTGAAGATTCAATTACCAAACTGTTTACAAGGCAACTCTCACCGACACAAGATTAGTTTTTCTTTCCTTTTCTGCTGTTAAAAAATACAGAGATCGGTACAGGATGCATGCAGGGGGGTTGAATACGGCTGCAGAGACCGAGAAAATGTACGGCCAAACGTTCTTTCTGAAAGGCTTCACAATGCCGAAATGATCAATTTATCAGACAAGAAATCCACCCCCTTCCGTTTCCAAACTCTGCCACCATGTTCGTTTAAACTACTTTTCAGCAAATGACCAGGGTTTTCCTCTCCCAACAAATCAGCATAAGCCAAATTTCAGCATAAGCAAACAGGATACGCAGACAAATCGAAAATAGGCTGCACCTAAAACCCCCGAATCCTACAAAAATGCAGCGGAGGGATGAGACAGTTAATCCTCAAATCCACTGAAGATCAACTTTTATGGCTTTCTTAAAAAAGCTGAGATTTCTCTCCTTCAAATCCACCGAAGAAATCAGTCAAACCCACGCTCCGCGCGCGGAAAGAAAAAATCCTGCCGAAAATCCGGCATGGGGGCTCGTTCATAAACTCTTTTCCTATCTTAATTGAAACACAGAGCTCATGCCATTGCGTTTCAAAAAAAACCGACATGGGGAGCCTCAGCTCTCGCCCATCACCAAATCTCCGCAAAATCCCACATCGAAGACACAATGCAGACCAAAACCCTAACGAAAATCGCCAAGAGGAAGGAACAGGACAGCATCTCTGTACCCACCCGGTGCCCCCACCAAAACAAAGTCAGGAAAAAAAACAATCAACCAGCCAAGATTTCAAGAAACAGGGCCGCAGGGAAAAAAGCGAAACGGGGAGCATTAATACCAGTTGGGAATGGCAACCGTCACAAGAACCGCGTGGAACGCCAGACAAAAAAAAAAGCTTCGGTTTTTACTTCCAACGGGTCCGGAAGCGCTGCTGCTCCTTCCCCCTGTTAGTGGACAGAAATCGGCGGGGACGCGAGTACGCGACGGGAGAACAGCACCCCCCGCATTGCCTGCCGCCGACCCACCCACGCGAGAGATGCAGAGAAGCAACAGGAAGAACCAGCGTACCAGATTAGCGGCGCCGGCGCCGGGTGGTGGGTGGATTGGAACTTGGAAGAGAGCAGGCCGCGGAGATGAGAAACCAGTCGCGCCCGCAAGAATCCTCTCTCCGGGCCGGCACGCGCGTTGCTTTTGCCCTTCTCTCTTTTTTCAATCTCTGCGTCTGCGGTCTCGCAGGCACCAGCTCGCTTTCTCTCTTTCCCGCCCAGGCAGCTCGAACAAGGGAGCGAGGCGTCTCGTCTCTGCGGTGGCTCGCTCGCGGTGGCTTTTTGCCTCCCCTTCTCGTCGATCGTCTCACTCTCACTCACCCCCACCAGGACAAGAGGCGTACTAGCCTTTTCTTTCTGGGTTCTTTTCTTCTTATTTTTTCCCCCCTCTCTCTCTCTCTGCTGTTCAATCACAGCAGCTCACACACAGTGTCACTCACTCAAGTGTAGCAGCAAGCTTGCTGTTACTGGAGTAGCGGAGCGGTGTTGCTACTGTCAAGTTCCTCCAAACTCCTAAATAATATACTATAAAAAACTATTTTTCGTCACATTCAATTTATGGTACAGTACTAAATATAGACGAAATTAAAAATTAATTGCACGATTTATTTTAACTTTGCGAGACAAATCTTTTGAGCCTAATAAGTAAATATTTAAATAATAATTCACAAATACAAACAAAATATTACAATAAAAAATCTTTACTATGCAAAGTTTACCTACACACACTTCACCCAACTAAACACCGCCTAATACTTTGCCGGGTTTGACCAGATGGAGCACTGTTATCAGGAGCCGCTGTGTAACGTGTTTGATTTGGATTCAACGGTGGTTGAAAACGACGGATGGATGGGGTTCAAGTTTCTCGTTTAATTTTTAATCATGTTTGTTTGATCGTAAATGATCATCAATTATAAATCATAATAATATTTTTCTCTCACATCAAATCAGCTAGCACTAAGGGCGTATTTAATTTCCAAAATTTTTTGACTCCTACAATAAAAGAGTATGTTTGAACACATACATAGAGTACTAAATATAGAAAAAAAAACTAATTACATAGTTCTCGGTAAAATTACGAGACGAATCTTTTAAGCCTAATTAGTCTATAAAAAGCCTTAAGTGCTACAGTAACCCCACAAGTGCTAATGACTGATTAATTAGTATCATTAGATTCGTCTCACGGTTTCTTGATGGATTCTGTAATTTGTTTTTTTATTAGTATCAAAAACCTCTTCCAACATCCTTCCAACACATCCGATATAATATCTAAAAATTTTCAACTCCTCGACTAAACACACCCTGATAATCCAATATTCTTTCAATCGAAACGACCAGTAGCGGTGGCACTGTTGCAGGGTGAAGGTGGAGGCTGTGGCATTGTTTTTGTTGGGAAGGACGGAGACGAGCCTCGGTGCGGGTACGGGGCTCAGATTTGTTTATTTGTTCCCTGTTTTTGTTTCTTCCGATACGTGGGGCCCGCCCATCCCAGCGCTTTCGGACCTGCGAGTAACGCCGCACAGGTTTCGTGTTGCATTAGGCCCTGTTTAGTTCCCCTCCAAAACGTCAAATTTTTTAAGATTTCCCGTCACATCGAATCTTTGGACGCATGCATGAAGCATTAAATATAAATAAAAAATAAAACTAATTACACAGTTTAGACGAAATTCTCGAGACGAATCTTTTAAACCTAATTAGACTATGATTGGACACTAATTATCAAATAACAACGAAAACGCTACAGTAATATTTTATCAAATTTTTTGACAACCAAAATGGCCCTTAGTATGCCGTACCGAGGAGCTTGTACACAGATATTTTGGCCTCGTTTAGTTTGTCCGAATCGGTGGCGGCAAAGGCAGCGTAGCGCACTGTAGCAGCGCATTGTAGTATGTCATTTGTATTCGGTAATAATTGTCCAATCGTTGACTAATTAGGCTCAAAACGTTCGTCTCGCAAAGTACAACTAAACTATGCAATTAGTTTTTGATTTCGTCAACATTTAGTACTCCATACATGTACCGCAAATTTGATGTGACGGAGAATCTTCTTTTTGCATAGTGTCAAAGTTTGGATTTTGGTAGAACTAAACACCCCCTTGGGTGTGTTTACGGCTTGTTTAGTTTCCAAAAACTTTCCAAAAAAGTGCTATAGTAGCCATCACATCGAATCTTGCGATACGTGCATGGAGCATTAAATATAGACGAAAAAACTAATTGTACAGTTTGGTTGGAAATTGCGAGACGAACGTTTTGAGCCTAATTAGTCCATGATTGAACAATAATTGCCAAATAAAAACGAAAGTGCTACAGTATCCAAATTCCCAAAATTCGTGAACTAAATACAGCCTTAGTTGGGGAGGTGAAAATTTTTAGGTGTCACATCGGATGTGTCGGAAAGATGTTGGGAGGGGTTTTTGGATACTAATAAAAAAATAAATTACAGAACCCATCAGAAAACTGCGAGACGAATCTAATGATACTAATTAATCAGGCATTAGCACATGCGGGTTATTGTAGCACTTAAGGCTTTTCATGGATTAATTAGGCTTCAAAGATTCGTCTCGCGATTTTGTCAAGAACTGTGCAATTAATTTTTTTTCGTCTATATTTAGTACTTCATACATGTGTCCAAACATGCTCTTTTACTGTAGAAGGCAAAAAAATTTGAAAACTAAACACGCCCTTTATACGGACCCAATGAAAAACAGCATGTTCGCTTGCTCGTATACGATCGTGGATTATAAGCTAAAATAGTATTTTTCTCTCACACCAAATCAGTTAGCAGTAAATAATCCACGATCATTTACGACGAAACGAACACTGCAAATCACAACTTCCGCTGCCAAAAAATAATACTTCCTCCGTTGCATTTATAGCTTATTTAAGCATTTTTAGATATGCAATTTCTATTATATATCCAGATATATCGCATGTTTTTAAGACATCATATGTTTAAGCAAAATTTTTGTACCTAGAAAAATCAAAACAACCTATAGTTTATAACACAGAGCGGTATCGGTGCACATCTTGGTTTGTGAGGAATCTGGTACTTTCAACTGACAAATATAAAATAGGATATTAATAGTGAAATAAATTTTTAAGGTAGATATATTTAGTGATGTAAATGTTGATATTACTTCTATCCTAAAAACCATAATTCTATGTTTAGGTTGAGACATCCTTTATTAAATTTGGCTAATTTTATGGAAAATATTTTTGGTATACTATGGAAATATATTCCACTACTTTATGATTAATGTAATGATACTTATTCGATATCATAAATATTAATAACTTTTTAGATCTAGTCAAACTTAAAATTTTCTTACTACTCGAAAAATGAGAATTGCATTCTTTTTAGATGGGTGGAGTATTATTTTTATAAATCTTGTTAGACTTCTTGAAAAACGAGATGTGCATGGAGTACTCTCTTTTTAGCTACTTTTTATTAGAAAAATGTTGTACAAGATAATTGTATTTCTACAGTAAATGTACTAGATAAATTGTATATCTACAATAAATTGCTTCTTTGAAAGTTGTGCTAGATAAATGTACTAGATATAATTTGGCGAATTGGAGATAAAAAAAAAAGAAACCACAATATTTGATTATTCTAGATTACAACTCGTTTCCAGAGGTAGGGGGGTGGGACATACAACATCATTGTTAAGAATAGGGGAAAAATACCTATGATTACATGGAAAGGATCATTCTTTATAAAAGCAATGGAGTTTATTGTGTTGTTGCACTTGATACTGTGGCATCTTAAGGAATAAAAATGGCTATGAGAGCACATGTCTTTGGCGTGGAACCGCTCTAGAAGCACAAATGGTTGTTTTAGCCTCTGGACCAATGATTTGCAACAAAGTCTTTCGAGTCACACAACTTATTGTCATTTTAGAATGGCTAACCTATTTAAAAACTTTGCCAAATATATAGGTATAAACTTTCAACATCACTGTTTATCTAAATATTTGAAATATCATATTAAAATATTGAGGGGTTGTTGGGTTCCCGGCCGTTGTTCGCCACGCCACATCTGTGGCGTCGCTTGTGGCGTGATTTTCTGCTTCCACCAGTTCAAAAAGCTGTGGCAAGCCTCAGGTTATTAACGAACCAAGCAGCTACATCAAAAGGTATGGCAGCCTAAAGTTGGTGGTGGTTAGCCATGGCGGGCAACCAAACACCTCCTGATATTGCTAGATTTTGCATTCTAAAGTAATTAAACTGGTTTCTTGAATCATAGTTAGAAGCATTTTATTTGTGTCTTTTTTTGTTGCTCTTTAAAAAAAATCTACTCTCTATAATAAAATCTACTCGTACAATTTTTGTATACACACATATACCTAAATAATGCCAAAAAAGCTATATATTCATGTCTTCTTGTTGAACAATATCAAAGGGGGGCAAAAAGATCATAGATGAGCTGGCTACTAGACCAACTGCACGAAGACACTGATCAAGTCGTCGTCCTTTTTTTTTTTTGGCAGTGGGCTTGTTTAAATACAGGGGTAAAGTTTTGGGGTGTTACATGAGGGGTTCGAATACTAATAAACAAACAAATTACAGAATCCGTCAGTAATCCACGAGATGAATTTATTAAGCCTAATTAATCCATCATTAGCACATGTGTTACTGTAGCACCACGTTGTCAAATCACAGACTAATTAGGCTTAAAAGATTCGTCTCGTAAATTAGTCGTAAGCTGTGTAATTACTAATTAGTTATTTTTTAGTCTATATTTAATACTCTATGCATGTGTCAAACATTCGATGAAATATGGAGTAAACTTTAGGGTAGGAACTAAACAAGGCCACAGTTGGCCACTTGCAAAATGCTGACGCTATCGCTATACCACATTATTCTTCTGGAGGAATTTGAATGGTTTGTAAGAATTTGTGAGAAGAAAATACTATTTTGGATAAAAAAAAAACGGATCAAGCCGAATTTAAGGGCACGCGAACGGAGCCTATTCGGCCAAACAGATGTCGTAGCAATAGCGCCGTACGCCCCACGTTTGGCACGTTGGCGTTGCAGTTTGCAACCCCCCGGGCGGGTGGTTTGTTGATGGTGCAGGCCTGGAGGGAGCTGACAGCTGAGGCGTCTCAAAATCTAGCAATGGTGCAGCTGCGAGCCTCGTGTGGTGTGGTGGGGCTGCTGCTTAGCTTTTGTCACTTGAAGTCACTCGTTCGCTCGGCTGCCCATCCCAACTAGGAACAGTATCCATCAAGCATCAAACAACCCCTTGAATTTTTTGACACCGGGTCACTAGCCATTGCCAAAAGCGACTCACCTAAAAAGGTTGGATTTGCAGGACACATGGTAAAGTACCTAAGTGATTTTGTTGTCCTGCATTTGTACGGAAATTTGACAGATATATAGCTAGGACTCAACTTGCAGGCGGACTTGTTCGCGGCCGGCCGCTAACCCGCCTCGCTTGCCGCAAAGTTTATTAGCGGGCTTGCGGCTTGCCACAAAGCTACAGATCTTACGGACAAGTGTTCCACAGACACAACAAATTTATATGCAAAACCCGCAAGACCTGCAAGACGTACAGTACAATATCTATGTATTGAAGATCAAAACAGAATTGGCCGGAACAGAGAAACATGCAGTACGTACACGTACAGTATTCATGAAAACAAAAGTGAACTGACTGAAACTTAGCAAAAAAAAACAGAGAAACTTGCAAAACAGTAAACATATAATACAACTTCGGCTAACCTCATTTGAATAGGTAGTACAGTTCATAATAATATCTAAAAGCGTACATGTAAGGAGGCCAAACAAAGCTCCACAGGCACCAACAGAGATGTGTTAGGTTGATCTCCATCAACGGCCAATTGGACTCTTGATCGGTGCCCTGATCGGGGGCGCCCAGTCTTTCTACTGGCTGATGGGCCCCTGTCGCGCAGCGCAATAAATAGGAGGTGGGGGCTAGGGCTCGAGATACGAGGTTCACCGTAGCCGCCAGCGCCCCACCATATCCTAGCCCTAGTCCGATATAGAAGGGCGCGCTGTAAGCGACGGGAAGCGCCATCGCCTTCGCCGCCGCCACTCGACCGTGCCTCCACGTCGTTGCTACCTCGTCGGTGGCGCCATGGCCGCGACTGGCCTCTCGATGAGGTACATTAACAAGTCCTTTATCTAAGTTGAGTTTTACCCGCTAGATCTACACCTAGAGGTTCTATCACTTCTATCAATGGTATCAGAGCCAGGTTGGTGTGTAGATCTATTTTGGGGTAGTCTAAGTTTTAGCATTTAGAAGGTGATGAATCGGAACGAACAAATCCAGTCGAGTTAAACCCTAACCCTAACCCTAGAAGACGAACGGAGAGGATAGGGGCCTACCGAGGGGCTTACCTATCGCAGTTGTCACCGCTGGCGTCACTCCGACGTTGTGTGGGAAGAGCACCCGACCCACCGGCGCTGATCGGTCAAGCCACCGTGCGGCCTTCGCATCGGGCTCGGGAGTCAAGGGCGTCGCCACAAGGCCACTCGACGGCGGCGCGCTCAGCCTCGGGCGAGTGCGCGTGTCGGCGAAGGGCCCCGTGGCGGCGCCACCATGCCTGTTCAGTAGCCATGAGCAGCCGTATCCATTCCCCTAGATCTACTCGCCATAGCTGTGGGGCTAGAACAGAAGAGAAGGGGAGCGAGAAAGAAGAAGAGGAAGGGTAGCCGGAACTGCTCCAGCGGAGCTTTTCCTCACCGGCGCCGACGACCAACGTGACCGTCGTCGATGTCGCCTCTACGACAAAGAGAGAGGAGGGGAGGCGAAAATGAGTTTAGTGTTCAGGGGAGGAGACAGGCGTCGGTGGAGGCAGGGTTTTATTTCCCCTATCTACACGCGCAGCCATCGGATGAGATCCGACGGTCACCGCTCAGTGGACCCAAAACGGCCTAGGTGGGTAGCAACTTTGTCGGCCCAGGCCCAGGTTGCGGCCTGGGCGCGGCACACGCGGCGTGCGAGGCTAGTCACAGGCCAGATTTGTCGCTGGGCCACCGTGGGAACAAGTGCAAGAATGGGCCGCGTCACGCGAGCTAGGCCTTTGGGCTAGAATAATAGTAATAGTTTTTTGAATTTAGTTTTATTATTTTCAGAAGCAATTTTAGATGAATTTTAGTCAATTTTGAAGGTTTAAATCTCTGTCAAAATTTAAACCAACGAGATAATTTTTTTAGACAGTAGATGAGTATAGTGAAATGCTTCTGAAAAGTAGATAAAGAATTTTTTCAGTTTTCGCTGGAAAGTTTAATGCTGATTATCTTCTAATTAAATTCGAACCAACATAAGAATGTAATTTGAAGAGCAGTTACTTTTAGCAAATTATGATTATATTTATCCTCTAATTAAATTGGAACCAATGGGAAAATTTAAATTAGAGGAGTAGTCCGATTTGTTTATGTTAAATTATGGTATTGTTATTTTCTAACCAACATTGATGATAACAATGTTATAATGAGTTTAAGTTTGAAATTTAAATCTCTGATAAATTTTACACCAATGTGGTCAATTTTTCAAAGAGTAGATAAGAGCCAAAGAAATATTCCAAAACTAATAGAATATATCTCATGTTTTCGCTGCAATTATGTTGATTTTCTGCTAATTAAATTCGAACCAACGAGAGAATTTGATTTTAAAAAGTAGTTATATGTCTTTAAGTAAATTTATGAGTTTTATGTATTAATTCTATTTTCTGCCCAACGGTGATGTAGAATTAATGCAGAAACACCTCGTATGTTTTAACCATCGAGATCACTCGGCTGCAAGTCAACAGGGCTACAATGCTGGGGTATGTGAATGAATATGCTTGAGTAAAGCCGGTTCAGGACTGTTTTTGTTAGTTTATTAATTTTCTGATTAAATTAGAACCAACATATAGATTTAATTAGAAAATAAAGTATAAGTGAATGTTTTATGTGAAAAGTTGCAATAAGTAACATGCATGTCTAATTTGACTAACGTTGGATTAAGCATGCATGTTTATATATAGATTTATCCCGCATAGGGAGAAGTTTGGCATAGTACTTATGCTAGTCAATCCTGCATGGCAGGAGAAGTTTTGTGATGATTCATATGTTTTGTATCTCGTATAGCGAGAGAAGTTTGGGTAGCTCTTATGATGTCCTAGTATTGACCGTGGCACAATAGAAATGCATCGTCATGGTTAATACTAACCAAAAGATAAGAAAAGATGAAAGCATGACTTGCAAAAGTTCTGCTAAGAAAGTATACTCCTAAACGGGTCAAGAAATAACTCTGTTTACATGACACAATCATATGAATGAAGTAAGTTATGAGTGTCTCCTCGTTCATAGGTTTTCTAAATAGTTCTCAAACTTATGACAGTAAAATTCATACCATATTTCGAGGGGGGAATATTATGATCAATTAAGAAAAATACTCTTCATTAAGAGTGAGATAAAAGATCAATTAAGAAAGATACTCTTCATTTAGAGTGAGATAAAGATTAATTAAGATAAAACTATTGGAAGAATACAACGGTCACAATAATGATACCCCTAAGCAGAGAAATAACTAAATTCCTGGACCTTTTAAAGTTCAGACAGGAAGATAGCGTAGTCAGCCTCAAAGATGTTAAGATGGTGCTTAAAGTGCCATATGAGGTTTTAATGGATTAAACCTAAAATAAGATATTTGAAGATACACTATCTTTAAAAAGATGGGAAGAAATTCAAATGGAGGATGATCACACCTCATTTGAAGAAGCCATAAGAAGTGTTTACTCGTTTGAATGGCAAGAAGCTATGGAAGTTGAAATGAATTTGATGAATACCAACGATGTTTGGGACTTAGAAGAAATTCCTAATGGAGCCAAAACAATAGGCTGTGAAAGGGTCTACAAGACACTACGCTAGATTTGCACATCACTGCCGGATTTGTGAGAACCGGCAGTGATGTACCTTCACTGCCGGTTATGAGCTTGAAAATAAAAAAATGATTGGGGTTGGGCTAAAACCGGCAGTGAAGGACCACATCACTACCGGTTTGTGGCTTGAACCAGCAGTGTTTTGGTGGCCACTCATCATTGCCGGATTAAGCCAAGAGCCGACAGTGATTGGGCTCTATCACTGTCGGTTCTAGCCAAGAACCGACGGTGATAAGCCTACAACAAAAAAAGGATGCAGCCGTCCTCTCCTTCCTCCTCTCTTTCATCCCGAGAGCAGAGGTGCGTGTTTGAACCCTTCCCTCCATTGTTGCAGCTCCTCTTCACCATGAAGCTAGTGCTTGGATTTTGAAGAATGGCTTGATCTTTTTGCTTTAAGGTTAGTAACAAACATCCACTCCTTTGATTTTGTTGCTTAACTAGCTTCGTTTTGATGGCTACATTGCTTGATTCTCATTCTAGTTCTTTCTTCATTCTAGAGAGCACTTTTCTAATTGGACATTTGTGCAAGGCTCAAATTATGGTGAATCCATCATCCAAAAGGTTGGTGTCTATAAACACATTTAAATTCCTAGCTAATTATTTCATGGTGGTCAAGATCATCATTGTTAGTATGTGATGCTATAATTAGTTCTTAGAAGTAGAGTAGAATAGTTGTTCTTTAATATTGTGCAATAATTGTTTTTTACTACGATTTGCAATTTATAGGGTCAGGGCTACCAATTTCAATTTTCCAATAATTGGTGTACAATAATGTTTTCCAAAAATGGTACTTTGGAGCTACAATTGTTGTTCATGAAGCTCGATTTCTTATTAATTCTTTGTAATTACTGTCTCAGTATTTTTTTTGTGTAGAGATGGATCGAGAGTGGATGCATCTGTCTCAAACGGACAAGCGGTACATGCATGACGTCAGCCAGTTTATCACCGACGCCAAAGCCCATGCTGGGAATGCGAACCCTATCTTCTGCCCATGCAAAGATTGCAAGAATCATAGGAACTTTCATTAAATTGAGTCTATACGATCACACTTGATTACCAAGGGGTTCATGCCAAACTATACGATATGGACTATGCATGGCGAGGTTGGTGTGAATGTTCTACAGGAAAACGATGATGATGTGGACATGCCTGACGTAGCCATCCATGATGTTGACGAGGAACCCGGTGTCAACATAGAACCTATGGCCATAGTTAATAATGTGTTTAGGAACACGCTAGCTGACGACACCGAGGATAACGATGGCATTTCTCAGCTGCTACATAATGTAGAGACCGGATGTCTTAGTGAAAGATAACTGAGAAAGCTAGAGAAAATGAGACAAGATGGTGAAACACCATTGTATAGGAATTGTCCAATGAGCAAACTGGAAGCCAACATCATGCTATTAGAGTTCAAATCGATAAATGGATTGAGCGATAAAGGCTTCAATTAGTTGTTAGGTATAATAAGGAAAATGCTCCTAGAAAAAAATGAGTTGCCAGAAAAGACATACTTGGCCAAGCAAATGATCTACCCCAACGGCCTCGAGGTTGAAAAAATCCATGTGTGTTCCAATGATTGCATATTGTACCATGGAGAAAAATACAAAGACTTGGATAAGTGCCCCAAGTGTGAAGCTCCACGGTACAAGGAAGGGTCGTCAGATGAGGGTACCAGGACCAGAGAAGGTCCTATAAAGGTCGTTTGGTATTTCCCTATAGCTCCCTAGGTGCATAGGCTATTTGCATGTGCAAAGTCAGCCAAGCTGTTGCGTTGGCATGGCGAAGAGCGTAAGAAAGATATAATGATGAGGCACCCCGCTGATGGGAATAACTAGAGGACTGTCAATACTATGTTCTATAAGGACATCAGTGAAGAGGTAAGGCACCTTTGGTTTGCTTTGAGCACAGATGGGATGAATCCTTTCGACCAGGTTAGAAGCAATCATAGCACCTACCTAGTGACGCTCTGTATATACAACCTTCCACCTTGGGTCTGTATGAAGCGGTTGTACATCCAGATGCCACTACTGATCTAAGGTCCAAGACAACCTAGGAATGACATCGATGCGTTTTTGGAACCAGTGATCGATGAACTAATGGAGATGTTTGAAAAGGGTGTGTCGGATGTTTGGGACGAATACAAAAAGGAACATGTCATGATCAAGGGAGTACTTATCGCTACAATCACCGACCTGCTAGGTCGAGGTTCATTGTTTAGAGAGAAGACAAAAGGCTATACTAGATGTGTCGAGTGCTTGGACGACACCGATGCGGCAAATCTGCCAAATAACTTAAAGATAGTTTATATGGGACACCGTAGGTTCCTACCTAAGTATCACCCTTACCGTAGGAACAAAAAAGATTTCAACGGTACTATTGAGAAATGCTTAGCTCCAAAATATCGAGACGGGCCTGCGATACTTCGAGAACTCAACAAACTGGAGGGTGTCCTTGGGAAGGGGGACAATGCAGTAGCAGCGCCTGATGGGAGTGTTTGGAAGAAAAAATCAGTTTTCTGGAAACTACCTTACTGGCCATTTCTGAGTGTATGCCACTGTATTAATCCCATGCACATCACTAAAAACATGTGCGCTAACACTCTTAACACCTTGATAGACACCGAGGGGACATCGAAGGATTCACTAGCCACACGCCTGGACATGCAACACTTGGGAATCAGGAAGGAGCTGCATCCTGCGGAGCTAGAGAATGGCCAGTTTGAACTTTCGGTTGCGTCATGGACATTGAAGAAGGAAGAAAAGCGTGCACTTATTTCTTTCTTCAATGAACTCAAAGTCCCGATGGGCTACTACGTGAACCCGAAGAGGCTAGTGAACATGAGAGAACTCAAGTTCAACTATGGCCCTATAAAGTCCCATGACTGTCATATCATTATGACTCAGCTACTCCCTGTTGCCCTACGTGGTATCCTCCCCCCAAAGGTCCATGCCCTAATCATAAAGCTTTGCTCATTCTTCAACGCGATCTCAAAAAGTTTATTGATGTATCCACGCTAGAGCAGTTGTAGTGGGACATAGCCGAAACTCTCATTAGGCTTGAGATGCATTTCCCACTGACTTACTTTGATATCTCATTGCATCTGCTCATTCATCTGGTTGACCAAATTAGAGCCCATGGCCCAATGTACTTGCATCAGATGTTCACTTTCGAAAGATTGATGAAAGTTTTCAGGAGGTATGTTAGGAACAGATTCAGGGTAGAAGGGGGCATGGTTGAAGGATGGTCAATGGAGGAGGCCATTGAGTTCTGCACATATTATTTGGACATCAAAAGGGTCGGAGTTCCAAAATCTCATCATGAGGGAAGACTACGTGGCAAAGGAACGATCGGGGAGAAATCTGTTACAGTTGACGACCCTATTTATTTCAAACAGGCACATTTCACTGTTCTCCAGCAAGCCGAGGATGTGATGCCATACATTGACGAGCACAAGCAATCGCTGCAAACTCTATATCCAAGCAGGTCATAGGCTTGGCTGGATAAAAAACATAAGGAGGAATTTGTCAGCTGGTTGCAAAGTCACTTGTTTGGAATAAAGTTGGGTAATCAATTGGATGCCTTAGCCAAGGGGCCTTTGAGTATATATCTTAAGTACCAAGGGTATGAGATCAATGGATTCACATTTTACACAAAATGCAAGATAGAAAGAGCACATACTAAAATTATGGTGTTCATTTTGATGCTCACGACGAAAACGATAACATGCAGATGACATACTATGGTTTCATAGAGGAGATATGGGAGCTAGCCTATGGTCCATTGAAGGCATCTTTTTTTCGCTGCCAGTGGGTCCAACTCGAGGAAATCAACACTAATAGCGAAGGGTTCACTACCGTTGATCTCACTAAGACCGCATACAGAGACGACCCCTTCGTCCTTGCAAGAGATGTTATGCAAGTCTTCTATGCAAGGGACAACAAGACAAAAAGAAGGCTAAAAGTAGTCCTAGAAGGGAAAAGAAAGATTGTCAGTGTCGATGGAGTGACGGACGAAGAAGACTAAAGGGGCTATCAGGAAATACATCTATTCGGGGTGAACGTACCCCTACCTATCCTTCAAGAGGGTGACGAACCTGCTTACGTACGAATTGATCACAATGAGGCCCTCATTGTTGATGCACCTGAAGATAGTTAGATTATTGTTAACTATGTAATCATTATGTAGACGCTGTATCAGTAATTCGCACTGAATATTTAATTTATATTTTATGCGCATCTCTACATTTAATTATTGACTATGTAATCAAATATTAAGATGATGTTCATGAACACTATTATTTGATAATTATAGACCATTAATTAATTATCATAGAATTAAATAATCAAGACATAAAATTTTGTGTTATTTTAGAATATAAACTAACTGCATTATTTCTATTAATAAATAAATAAAGAAAAGCAAACTAACCGAACTCCCAATCCTAGCTCAATGGTTAAGGCCGCGCACTCTGTACTCTGAGACCCACGCTCGAATCCTAGGCGAGCCAAACTTTTTTGATTTTGCATTTATTATTTAGTAGTGCATTACGATGGGATAAAAGAAAAAAAATAAAACCATTCTAACCGAACTTCCTATCCTAACTCAGCAGTTAAGGCCACGCACTCTCGACCCCGTGACCCACGCTCGAATCTCAGGCGGGCCAAACTTTTTTATATTTTTACAAAAGGCTGTGATGGCAAGCTCCAAACCGATAATGTTTTTTTATATTTTTTACTAAAAGATGGTGGTAGGGCCCTTCACTGTCGGTTTTAGTTTTAAAACCGGTAGTGATAGCTTCTATCATAGTCGGTTGCTCAAACCGACACAGAAGGCCCAATTCACTATCGTTTTTTAAACTAAAACCGATAGTGATGTGTAGATGCTCCTCACATGCCAACAGTGCTCCCATGACCACAACAGTTGGAACACTGCTCCCACCTACCCCAACAACTTTAGTTCGGAAATAAATATGTACCACGACTGCTAGCCCCTATAAAATGGCCCTCGGCGAAGAGCTAGCGTCTCCATGCATGTTGGTTTCAGCCAGGCCTTATTAGCCATAATATAATGTTTTCCTCTCATAACAAACCACATATATCGTTATGCATCGTAGTCCACCAAAATGGTGCACACATGTCCACCAAAATGGTGCACACATGAGGTACTAGAAGAATGCTACTAAAGATAGAGCAACACCGAAGATTAGAGATGTCATGAGGTTCACAGAGCCATCCGTTGTGGTGCGCTCTGGACTGTATGTCTAGAGTGACCTGGTGTGCTCTCGGCAATTTCCTGTCCCAGAGCAGCATTGGTTCATCGGTGCGGTGTCGAGCTGAATCCGATGTGCTCTGGACTGTACTGAGAAAAAGGCCATGTACAGTAGAGGCATGGATTCATTGATGCCACCTTATCATCTCCAACCGGTATAGCTCATAGACCCCTCGGTGATGTTGTTTGACCTTAGTTGGTGCTAGAAGAATGATACTGAGGTGGTTAAATTATAATGCATTGATACACATTGATGGTAACATTGACCAGTACACAAATAGGTCTTTGTTATCGTATATGGAATTTTAGTGTAAGGTCTTTGTTATCGTATATGTAACTTATTTCTATTTTTTTGTAATTTTTTGATGTATTTCATTACTATCTAAATAAATATATCGTTGTTGTTAAAACTTTCCCACTGTAGTATCTAAATAAATATATCCTTTACATATATGCACCTTCACTGTCGGTTCTATTTAGAAACCGACAGTGATAGTAACTTTCACTGTTGGTTTCTATTTAAAAATCATCAGTGATATCCATGCCCACCTATATAAAATAAACTGCCAGCCACATACATCTATCCCACCCACCCATGAACTCTCTTGGTCTCATTTCTCACGTTTCACTCTCACTTCTCAAGACATCCACTCTCTCTCTACGTGATTTGGTCATGGCTCCTGCATTTTTCAATGGTATTGATATGTTGTCTTCTCCAATATTCTATCTATATTCATTTGATCTATATTTGTATTCATGTTTCTTTGCATTCTACATTTATATATATATTCTTATTCCTTGCATTCGATCTATATTTAATTATGTTGCTACATTTTACTTGGAAGAATTTTTTGTGCATATATTTTATGTTCATATTTTTTTTGCATTTTATCGATTAGGTGGTATGAACAATGGACCTCCCCCACCACAAGAACCAGGTTTCCACCCTGGCGATGAGTCATTCGCTCCTAATGTGGCCATTCCACGGTTCTCTGTTCCAGCTATTGTATGAAATATTTTCCAACATCTTTTGTTTTTTTGATGCTAACAAATAAGTGTAATTAGTTTAATATCATTGTTGCATGCATATATGTTGCAGACTATATCCCCAATAGATTGGCTCCGAATAGCACTTAGCTGGTTCTTTATCTTGGACATCGTCGAGAACACGACATCTAATGCAAGTGGTCGGCTATGGACGTGTGAACTCAGTTTTTCCATCCCTATAAGGGGTTCAAATTATCGGAATCATATCTACGGGATGGGAATACAGAGCTCGGATGTGATAGGTGCCTAATTAAGTGCCATGCGCATCTGTTTAGAGGCACTTCAACGTATTTGCTATGACGTGCCTGATTTCTCGCACTTCAAGGCACTTGCTTTGAATGCCCCATCCCGCAAGCAAGCGAATGGTTTGCGAGCTACAACCATACGGATGTGGTAAAATAGTCACTTATACCTAAGTCGTGGTTATTAGTTGTTTATTATTGTAATAACATTCTCTATTTTATTTCTTTTTCTCCGCATGCAGATTACGCTCCAGGACCTTACCTATGCTGCATGTGGCTTGTGGGCCGTTCTAAACCAAGCTACGGAGCAACTCAGGTACGATTGGGACTTCTGCAATGGAAACCTCGGCCAGCTCACTATAGAAGGACACCAGTACTGCATAAGGATTACTAACAGGGGTAGTGGTCGTTCAGTAGGTTAGATCTATGGCCGACCATTCTTTCGGTATTGTGAAGCATGAGAGAGTGCACTCAAACGGGCATTGGACTTCATCGATACAAGCGGATACATAATCCGTGACATCAATTACCATATATGGCTACAGAGGCATGTTAGTGTGCGTGGCCCGATCGATCCCAGCAGTGATTCCGATAGTAATTAATGTTTATTTAGTTAGGTTTTCAAGGTCATAGTTTAATTGGGTTCTAATTTTAATATGTACGGCTTTGTGTGTTTAATTATTGTCATGTATGTAATTCGTGTAACATTTGTTGGGCAACTAGAAATATATATTTCGGTGTCGTATTGGTCTCAAAATTATTCTCAGGCTTGCACGTGCCACGTGTGAAGGAAACACCAAGTTTGGGATTTTCCGGAGATGGTTTGCTACTTTCTGAGGTTTAATTGAATTTCCGCGCGACGACACCAATTAATTATAGGTTGAACTGAGTCTACCCACGAAAAGATCCAGAACGGTGCCAAACTTTTACACAGTCTCTAATGTGCCCTAGGGATAAGGATTTTGTGGAGGTGGATGAAAAAATCTATTGGGTCCAAGATAAAATTCACCCTCTTTTGTCTCATTCAGCACACAGAAAAATATAATAAAAAAATTAATCAGAAAAACCTAAGATCCTGTGTGGGGTCTTAATTTGGGTGTACATGCTTGCCAAAAAAATTTTAAGCCATTTCGACATAGGCGAAGTATACATGCTTCACAGAGATACATGCGCCATTTCATCGAACCATGACTATACACATAGGTTATCAAGGTTTCTGTGGTTCATACGCATTCCGGTGTTGTATTGGTCTCAAACTTTTTCTTAGGCTTGCACGTGCCACATGTGAAGGAAACGCCTAGTTCAGGATTTTTTGAAGATGATTTGCTACTTTCTAAGGTTTAATTGAATTTTCGCGCGATGACACCGATTAATTATAAGTTGAATTGAGTCTACCCACGAAAAGATCTAGAATGGTGCCAAACTTTTACACAGGCTCTAATGTACCTTAGGGATAAGAATTTTGTAGAGGTGGATGAAAAAATCTATTGGGTCCAAGATAAAATTCACCCTCTTTTGTCTCATTCAGCACACAGAAAAATATAATAAATAAAAAAACTAATTAGAAAAACTAAGATCCTGTGTGGGGTCTTAATTTGGGTGTACAATCTTGCCAAAAAAATTTTAAGCCATTTCAACAGAAAAATACATATGCTTCTATTTATTCAGTATATAAAAGAAAATTTTTAATATATATAAACATCACTGTCGGTTTCAAAAAACTGGCATTGATGAGAATAAACCGACAGTGATACTGGCTATCACTGTCGGTTTATTTTGAAAACCGGCAGTGATATATAAAAAATTAAAAAAAATTATGCCAGTCCTCGGGTTCGAGCGTGGGTCTCGGGCTGCAGAGTTCAGAGACTTAACCGCTGCGCTAGTATAGGATGTGTGCCAAGGGTTATTTACTTTTTCCTTTTGACCTTTAGGCCACTTAAAAAATTATAAAATAGAACAAAAAAATTTGGCCCACCTGGGACTCGAACACGGGTCTCGGGGGCTAAGTTGAGGGGTCTTAACCGTTGCGCCAGTAGAAAGAGTTCGAAAGAAAACAAAAACTTATCCTACTTAACACCTAAGTTAACACCTAACTGCTACACAACATCACTACCGGATTGGGGAATGACCCGATAGTGATGTACCCCATCACTGTCGGTTTTGACCGACAATGATGAATTATTTCCCGAAATAAATTAATATTTTATAAAATAGAACAAAAAAATTTGGGCCACCTGGGACTCGAACACGTGTCTCGGAGGCTAAGTTGAGGGGTCTTAACCGTTGCGCCATTGGAGGAGTTCGAAAGAAAACAAAAACTTATCCTACTTAACACCTAACTTAACACCTAACTGCTACAACACATCACTGTCGGTTTGGGGAGTGATCCGATAGTGATGTGCCCCATCACTATCGGTTTACAAGCAGAACCGGCAGTGATGAGCTACTGCTATAAAAGTGTCACGTGTTGAAATTATCCCAATTCATTTTAACCCCGCGCAAACCCCTCCCTCCGCGCCGTCGGAGCACCACCCCACGCCGGAGCACCGCCCCATGCCATCCACCGCCCCACGCTAGCGCACTACCCCATGTCGGAGTACCGCCCCATGTCGGAGCACCGCCCCACGCCATCCACTACCCCAAGCCAGAGCACCACGCTGTCCGGAGCACCGCGCCGTCTGTCCCACCGCCGAGGCCTTCAAGAGTGCGCAGACAGCTGCTTTCCCACCCCCACGGTGAGTGCATGGCTCACTGCCCACTACGTGTCTGATGAAATGTCCCACAGCTGCTTACTTGAATCAGTTTGATCATGCAGTGTGTGCTGTCATATAGCTTGATCATGGAGCTGTGAATGCTAGAACCTAGGTTTGTCACACAGTGTGTGTTGTCTGTTTCTTTGTGTTTCTAGACGCATTGCTAGTAAGTAGTACATTGTTACTTAGTAGCACGTTGCTCAGCTCTATTCATCAGTATACTGATAAGAACAAAAGTGTAATTTTATTTTTGGTTACCCGGATAAACATAGCAGGGACTCGTAATACTTGACAGAAATTGCTCTCTGAATGTTAATGGTAGTTTGTTTTTGAAGTACTTGCATTTTCTCTATGAAATAAACTTATGTTTTCTCTGTGAAACCATCTTGTGCATCATTGGAGCTTGGTCGGATACATATGTGAAACCAATGGCTGGCCTCACCTCATAGCTTGCAATTGCAACTACGCTCCCATCAGGAGGATACTCAATGTTTTTGGAACTGTGCCACTGATGCTCAATGTTTTTGGATGTGAGGATGGAGTATATATACTTTAGACTTATAGAACTAATATATGTCCAAACTTTACATGTAATTCTCCATGCTATCAGCATAAAGATGCATAATTATTAACTTATGCAAGATTACAAGTAATACATAGTTATGTAGCCTTGTACATTAAACTGGGAATATTTTCCAACAATCCTATCTTATTATGAGTTTTTGCATGTCACTTTCCTAGGATAGTATGAGATGCATATTTGCCCCTACCAACCATGTAAGTTTCAGATCAAAGTATCACTAATTTGGAAAGATGCTTACCTGCATAGATACTTTTGAAAGAACCTCGCGTCGATGGTTGGGGAATTTATAGTGAGACTGAAGACTCTGAGACATCTCTAGGAGTATATCCAAAAGTCTTAAACTGGCTCTCTAAATCATCATTTGGTTTTTAACAAATAAAAAATATTCTTTATATCTTTCCTACATCTAACAACTATTACTAAGGCATGTGAATAGTTGTTTTCCAAACACTCCTATCTATGCAATGGTTGTGTGTTATTTGTAAATATATTAAATTTTATAAGAATACATCATGTTTGAATGACAACCTAATTTACTTAAATGTATAGGCAACCATGGCATGGTATGTAGTGCATGTTGGTCACATGCCTGGGATTTATCGAACCTGGGAAGATTACTATGCTCAAGTCAATCGCTACCCTAGTAATTTGCACAAAAAATACAACACAGAAGCTAAAGCTTTGAGGGCCTACTATAGTCATCTAGCCTACCTTGCAAATTATGGGCAACCAGCCTACTATGGTCCAATGAATGCAAACCATGGCCATCCACTGGCACTAGAGATCGAAGAGAAGCCACCCGTCGGAGATGTGAAGATTAGGAGAAATGCTCCTTGGTCTTGGAAAGATTTCATGCTTTTATTTATGGCTATGGTCATCGCTTTTCTTATTTGGAAGTTGATATAGGCTTAGTTTCGTAGAACAATAGGTGGACTTTGTTGTATGTGGTCAATCAAACAATGAATTTGTTCTAGGTGAACATATGCTATTATTTGACTTTGTTGTATGTGGATTTATTATTAGACATTGCATTAAATATATTATATATATATGAACATATGCTATTAGTAGTTGTCCGTGGCCAAAACTAACCATGATCATGTCACAGCCATGACTCATCGTCGCCTGTTACCCCATCGCCGAAGAATAGATCAGCAACAAGAAGCGGCTGATATCGCTGGGACGGGAGAGCCGCATGATCCGACAAACGGTGACGGTGTTAATCAGGTCGATGAGAACGAGCAACCATAGACCTTGTCCGGCCTGCTCGATCTGGGTCAAAATGACCAAGATGCCCAGGTAACTTTGGTATCATGTGACTATATAGCCACACACGCTAATCAATTGAGAGGGTCATAGCTTACTTGGTGTCTCTAGTAGGAGCCTCCGCCGGCCGAGGAGCCAGAGGGTTCGGGTAGCAGGAAGGCCAGGTCCAAGCGAGGCATGTCAAAGATTCCTATTGGTAGGAATGCACACTAGCACATTACTGAGTTCGATGAATTTGGGGATCCACTCTCACTGCCTATAGCTTTGACCAAATACAAGATTATCCTCAGGTTACTTGTTAGGGACTTCATCCCGATTAGGTATAGGAAGTGGATTGGGAAAGATGATGACTCATGGAGGGTTTCCGAAATTGAGAAGGATTACATATGGGATGTCAAGATCCTAGAGTATTTCACTTTCCCAACCGAGTATGACAGGGAGTTAGTCAAGAAAAAAGCAAAAGAAATCATGGGGACATGCTTCAAGAATTTCAAGGGAACATTGTACAAGAATTTTGTCCTCCAAAATAAAGAGCTAGATTTCGATGGTGAATAGTTTAGCAAGCAGAAGGACTTCTGGCAGGATTTCAAGGAATATAAATTATCCGAGGAGTACTTAGCACTAAGCAGGAAGAATAAGGAGAACTCACAAAAAGTGATGAATCCTCATCATCTCAGCTCTTGTGGCTACGCCAAAAAGATGCCAGAATTTGAAGCAAAACTTCAAAAGATGTATTGCCATGCTGAGGAAGGCATTTAGGTTGAGACAGCCGATTGGGAGCCTAGATCAGTATTATACTGTACGGGGAGGAATGTATGGCACACCGAGGATGGGAGCTTTAGCTCCACAAATGAACCCATGAGCGAACTCATCTAGAGGATCTCCTAGGTAACTGAGGAGGTGAGGCAAGGGACTCGCACTTCTAATAGGGAGAAAGACATGCTCACCCAAGCACTTGGAACCAAGAAGCACCCTGGTCGCACTAGAGGAACCAATGTTGTTCCTTGGAAACTAGCATTCCCCCAAGAATCTAACACTTATCGGAGCCGCTCGAGGGGCAGAGCGGAACAAGAGGCAGAATATTTGAGGCGACTAGAAGAGATGGAAGACAGAATGGAAGCACGAATTGAGGCGACTGTTGAAGTGCGAGTCAAGCAAATTTTGCTGTCCAAGGGGTCAGGAGTACCACAAAACCCTACTCCTACTACCTTTACCCCACAGTTTAGGGGTCGCAGCAGCTGCGGATCGACCCCGCTCGACGAAGAAGAGGCGAATGTGCCTCATCTGGTGGATGGCATCATTGAACCTGTCAATGTCAAGCTGTACATTCATCAGCAATGGACAAAGGATAAGGTGGCGCTTGGCCAGGTCTGGCCTGCGGGAGACGGGACAATTAATGGCTACCCAATTCCACAGAGGTACGCTCGCGTCACCATTGACAGAATACTTGATAAGAAGTTTAACAAGATACCCATTGAGTACTCCATAGCAGAAGACATGCCAAAACTTGGTCAAAACAAGGGCTCTCAAGTGGCCTAGTGCAAGCGCTTCATTAAGCTTGACCATCAATTGTCCTCTGATGATGTGGACTACTACAAGTCTTCGCCCACCCACAATGATCACTCACCATCTCCTAATAGAGATCACTCCCCTCCATATCCGGAGCCATCACCCCCGAGAAGATAGAGGTCTCCTTCTATTCCTCCTCATCCGACTCCATCTTCATCAGCCCTGAGAAAAGAGACTCCTCTTCCTCCTCCTCCTCCATCTTCATCAGTGTCAGGAAAACAGAATTCTCGTCATCATCCTCCTCCTCCTCCTCCTCCATCTCAGCCCAAAACAAGGTCAAGGACATCCTCACAGTCGTAGAAAAGGTCCTTGGATTCGGCCGCTAATGCTCCCAAAGTGGACGAATAGAAAAGAAAAAGGCTGTTCAGTGGCAGCGTTACCACCTTGATGAAAGAAAAATTTATAGCACACATCTTGAAGGAAGATTGTGTTAGTTTCTTCAATCTCTGTGCCTCACTGCCTTCATTTTTATTGAAGTCTGAATTCAAAAGGCAAACACAGAATAAATACGCTGCAACAAGAGACGAAGAAATACACAATAAAGATTTAAGAAACATACAGAAGTACGTCGAAGACAACCTAGGATTAACCATGGAAGAGGCCACGGCCATCTGTTATGATGTACAAGGGACGGCAACACCGGCAATGAAGTATGAAAGGGGCAATCTTTTGGTTCCCGATCATGAGTATAAAAATCTGACAACATATATGCGCCAGTTACATGAATATTACATGGCTCAAGCAACAGAGACGGACGACTTTGGTTTGGGTTTAAAGAAAATGAGAAGGACAATAGCGTTTATGCGAAGTTCTAGAATGGAAAATTCTTATTCCACATCCTATGTATAGATGACATCCTACTCACTAGTAGTAATGTTAAGCCGCCATTGGAGAAGAAGAAGTCTTTGTCCTCAAGTTTTAATATGAATGATCTTGGTGAAGCGTCATTGGTTCTAGGAATCAAAATTCACCGAGATAGAAGAAAATAGGGTATTAGGACTATCGCAAAGGCATACTTAGAAAAGATTCTAAAGAAATAAAGTATGCATGCGAGTAAACCTACGCTTGCTCCTATAGTCAAGGGTAATAGATTTGGGAACTTTAAGTGTTCTAGGAACTGATATGAGATCGATCAAATGAACATGGTTCCATATGCTTCAGCTGTTGGAAGCTTGATGGGTGTACAAGTACAAGTAAGAACTTACCCTGACGTAGTTTACGTATCCGAGATATTTTGGTAGAAGTCCAGTCCAGATATAGATCACTGGAATGGAGTTGAGAATGTCTTGTAATTTTGCAAAGTATCATAGGCCTCATGCTGAGTAAGAAAGAACAAGTACTCTCAAATAGTTGAGGGTACAAATCTTATGTCTTGGCGAGATGTGTAGTAAAATCCACAGTAGTTGCAAACACTCGTAGTTGGAGTATTATTGTGGAAAAGCTCCAAAGAAATTGTTGTGGTGTCATTAGTGATGCATACCATAGTATAGCTTGACATGAGGCTTAAGAAATAGGGAAAAGGAGGTTAAGGGAATTAGTACTCGGATTTAACAATGGTACAACAACAATAACAATTTAAAGTAAGTTAACTCCTAAGACAATAGGTTAAGTGTGCTGCCAAACACATTGACACTAAGTTATATGTTGTAAAGGAGAAAATCCAGAATCATTTGAAAGCATTGAGCGCATAAGTACCGAGTAAGTACTTATGGATCTACTTACCAAAGGCTTACCACCCAGTTCGTTCAGAGAACACACAGTTGATATGGGTTTACAGGAAAGCCTATGATTTCTAGATACTAAGGGCCTAGCTGAGTATCTGTTTCAAAACAGAGAGGTGCATTATAGCTGTTAAATCTAATGGTAACTAACCATGACGATGAGGCATGCTCTATGCACTGATCTGTGATGGAATGGGAAAAAGAAAAAGGAAGTTAAGTTTAAGTCATAAGGTGAGATCAAAGAGGAGAATGTTAGGTTAATCTCCACCAATTGGCCCTGGGCCCTTGATTTGCGCCCTGATCGGGGGCGCTCAGCCTTTCTACTGGCTGATGGGTCCCTGTCGTGCGGCATAATAAATAGGAGGTGGGGGCTGGGGCTCGAGATACGAGGTTCACCACAACCGCCAGCGCCCCACCATGTCCTAGCCCTAGTCTGATCTAGAAGGGCATGCTATAAGCGACGGGAAGCGCCATCGCCTTCGCCGTCGCCACTACACCGTGCCTCCACATCGCTACTACCTCGTCGGCGATGCCATGGCCACGACTAGCCTCTTGATGAGGTACATTAACATGTCCTTTATCTAAGTTGAGTTTTACCCACTAGATCTGCACCTAGAGGTTCTATCACTTCTATCAAGACGTAGTTACTACATAAGAAAAGTGCATGCTGCACACTACCACCAAGCCAGATACATCACTTGAACCAAAATCCAATAATAGCAGTGTTCCATAGATGTAGCTTCTATATCCAAATCACTAACCATAGTCTTGCTAAACTTATGATGACAAGAACAAGATTTGGAAAAGGAGCCATGCCCCCACTACAATAATTTAGGACCAAATATTTAAGAATTCCAAAAGACAGTAACATAAATAAAGTTGAAGTGCTAAACTAAAAGGAGTTCTATATCTACAAAGACAAAAAATGTCATTTTCTTCTCCAGTTCTCCCTGTCTTGCACCCCTTCTTTGCCACCCTTCTTTGCTCAACCTGATACCTCCTTTCCTCAAATGTCATCGTTATCGCTAATATCATTGGGCTCTGGTTGTGAGTAGTTTAAATCAAGTGCCATTAATGAATATGCAAAAAATAGATTTTGCAATGTGGCCTTCACCATTTCAGTGTATGCTGGACCTTTATCACCAAAACCAGTGTCCAAACGAAATGATACAAAACTGAGCTTAAACCTAGGATCTAGAACTACTGGAACACATATCTACAACAAGCATATGTTCCAGTATTTCTGAAACTTCAGTTTCATTTTGGTCGCCATAACTGCAATGGAAATATCTGTATTTGATTCCAAAGTTTCTATTTTTCCTTTGACTTCCCATAGTACATGGAAATAGTGGTTTGTTGTTGGGTATAATGTACCAGAAACTACATTTGTAGCTTCATAGATGGGTTTGAACACATTGCAAAGTAGGTCTGCCATGTTCCAATCTGTATTAGAAGGCTTGTCCATGTAATTAGGATCTTGTGACTTCATAACATCAAAGACTGCTCTATACTCTATTGCAGACTTCAGCATTAAATAAGTTGAGTTCCACTGAGTTGGAACATCAAGAGACGGTCTCTTCTCACAGGATATACCTAATTGTACAATGATTTCCTTGAAATGTTGTTTACGGGCTTGTGAGCTTCTAATGTGCTTGACACTATCTCGAATATGGATAGAAGCACCATCCATCACCTTAAATCCCTCCTTGACAATAAGGTTCAACACATGCGCTACACAACGCATATGTAGCAGATCACCATTTCCAAGCATAAGGTGTCTTTCTGAAAGATTTTCCTTAAGAAACCAACCATGTTGTTGTTGTTCTTTGCTTTATCTAATGTGATGCTAAATATCTTGTGCTCGAACTTCCATTCTTGCAAACACTTCAACAATGCATTAAACAAAGTAAAACCATCATGGGGCGAAGCTACAAGACCAAAACCTATTATTCTCTTCTGCAACATCCAATCATTATCAATGAAGTGGCAAGTAATGCACAAGTAACATAGGTTCTGATTTGAAGTCCACAGATCAGTAGTTAGACAGACCCTTGAATTTGAATTTTTTATAGTTTCCCGAAGGGCTAACCTTCGATCCTCATATGAACTTATAATATCCTCAACAACTATAGTTCTAGACACTATGGTAAACCAAGGATTTAAGGTAGCAATAAATTTATGAAATGGTGCATGGTCAACTAAACTAAAGAGAAGCACCTGCAATACGATAAAGTTGACCATGGCTTTACATGAGACCTCTTGGTCAAACTTCCAATTCTTCAGAGCTAGTGAATCAGGGGATAGTCCTGTGTTCATGCTTTCAACCAACTGGTTCATTCTAGTCCTTTCTTTGCACACTTTCAAATGCCTACGACAAGCACTTCTACCATTATCTCGAGTAGCAGACAAGAGCTCTAAACAATGAATGCATTTAGCTTGTACTATTAGATTCCCCTCATAATGTTACACGTCTGGTGTTTTAAACACTAAAATATGCCATGTCATCATATGCATTGCACATCATTCTTGTGTTAGTAAAAACTTTGATATGCATTCACTAAAACAAGTTTACTTTTATTATTATATGTGTTGACGTGTATGAGATGAATCAAGTTCATAACCTTAGTATTAAATTGGAATTCCAAAACCCTAATTTCCAGCATTTAGTACTACCTTGGAAAACCTAATTCTAAATCTAAGCACAATTTGGGGTTGAGCCTAAAAGAAAAGGTGTAGAGCTTGTCAATGTGTACAAAGTTGGTTTTTAGAGTTTTCAAAGTTGTTATATAAAATTTGAAGTAATTTGAAAGGGGATAAATTCTTAAAGTGTTTCCTTTTGATTTTAAACTTGCATTGTTAAATATAGACATAATTTGAGTATGATTATTAAAGCAAAGTTGTTGAACTTTGAATTTGGAGCAACTTTTATTTTTGGAGATTTTTGAGTTACCATACAAATTTGAAAGTAATTTGAAAAATGAAGTGAGTGGCAATTTGGTAAATATCTTGAACAGTGCAAGCAGGCAGGCTCTCACCGTTGGCAAGCTGCCACCGGCTTCCACGCGCGTCCGCGTGTGACACCTCTTGCTTCGATGTGTCCGCATTGCCGTTACGTGTCAAGAGCACCTCTCTCGCCGCTCTCTGCTCGCCTGATAAGTCTAGGAGCGCCCTCCTATCGCTCTCTCCTCCCCTCTGTTTCCCGTCAGCGCCGCCTAGCTCCGATGAGCTTGCGCCAGAGTCGTAGAGCCCTCCCAGCCTCAGCCAAGCACGTCACCATGATTGCCATCACCTAGCGCCTCCATATCACCCACTTGCGTAGCTTCTATCCCTCTGGTTTGCCCGACGTAACCTCATCTTCTCCAACTCCGACGAGGATCCGCCGAGATCTGTTCCACCTTGGACAGGTAGTTCGGGTGGGCTTCTTGCTTCATCTTTTGCTATTTCTTGATCTTCATTCTCTCGTGATGTTCATGAGCTTGATCGTTGATCATTTGGTCAGTTGCTTTCCTCAGAACGGAGCTTCGCCGTGAGTTCACGCCACCGCTATCGTCTCCAACGCCGACGACTTAGCTCCGCCTCACCTTAGCCATCATTCTCGCACGCATCAGCTTTGGGGTGAGCCACTGATCATGCCTATGTGATCTATTTTACCTCTACCACGCCATAGCCATGGGACCGTGGGACGCCGACGAGTTTTGTTCCGCCGTGCCACTATGCGCGTTGCTGCTAGTGTTGTGGAGTGTTGTTGGTTCAATTAAGTGCTCGGTTAAGTCCGTTAGGAGGTGCTGAGTACGCCGGGGACCTTAGTATTGCCGGCAAAGTCATAGATTGCCATCGCCATCTCGGTAGGACACCGCTGTGCCGCCATCGTTGTCGACAAGGTCTCTGTAGTAGTCTAGATGTTCAACCAGTACCATTAGTCGAATCGCAGCACTAGGGAGGTCATGTTGGTTCAATCCATACCACCGGAGACCTCACCGCCGGCGAGTAATCGCCGGTCAGAGGGCCTCGCCGCCGTGGTCAGTGCGGGCTGACCGGTGGGGTTACCCTGTCAGTGGCTGTTTAAGTGAAAATGAATTTTTCTATTTTGCAGAAATGGTTAAATAGTGTTGTGATTTGTTTATTTTGTGTAGAAATAAATAGAGCTCCAAAAATTATGAAATTTTTTGTGTGACCTCTCTAAGATGTGAACTATTTAGAAAAAAATATTAAATGTTACTTTTCAGTACATTTTGAATGTGATAAAAAATTGCTCAACTTAATTAATAAATGAGATTCCATGATTTTTATTGTCTTACATAATTATCCAAAAATTATGAAAATTGTTTTTCCACTTAGTTATCGTGTGATTAGCCTTCACAAAAAATTGGAGCTCATTTGGAAAAAGTTGATTTATTTCATAATTTTGAATTAATTAATTAATTAATTAAAACAAATAGTAAACCTTAATGACTTAGGTTTTGTTTGAATTTGGGATTGAGTGATGACCTTGGGTAATTAGCATAAAATGATCCTTGGTACTTTAAGTAAGTGTTTGAGTTTATGATCAAGTTGTGGTTAAGAAATGTTAATTAGTATAACCCCACTAAGGTCATTAGTGTTAATCTAAGTAAACCCTAGAGAAGGTTTAGTTAGTTGTTAGTTTGTAAGTATACCATGAAGGAAAGTTGTATTCAAGTTATTAATTTTTGCATCCATCGTCAAGCATCATGTTTTATATCTCGCATCATATTAAACATGACATTGTTACTACGTGTAGTGAACGAAAGTGAGAACTTGGTAGTCAACCAAGTTGTTGAGGAAGTCAACCCACCTGTTGAGGTCAGGTTTGATATATGTGGAATATCTCTAGAACCTGACTATTCTGATAATCAAGGCAAGCCCCGGATGCATTTAAACCTACCTTGTGTTTTATAAATTTATATCACGTTTATTATTAAATGTTGCATTAAGTGATTAGGAATTGAGTGGAAACCTAATTGATGCATTACCAACCTTATTTTTCCATATCAACCTTGTCACCAGCTTCAATTCGAGAATGCCTAATTATGCTTAGCCATGCTTAGACCGATAAAAGTCGGGTGATTACCTGTCACATGCGAGATATAAATGGATTTTTGGATATGATTGGTTATTTATGTTATCATGAGATATAATCATGTGGAGTAATAAATCTAGACCGGACGGACTTGGTGTATGAGAGCCATAAGACATGGATGTCTTGTGAGCGGGTTCTTTCTGCCTGTGTCAATTAAGAACTGTCTGTTGTTGAATTGCATGAGATGAGACTTTGTAGTACTGGCCACATACTCCAGTAAGCCTTAACTCAGCTATTCTATTATGAGAATGGCTACTCGCACACTAGGAGTGGAGAGATAGCGAGAGTAGCGTGTACCCACGTGGCAATAGGCTGGATTGGTGGAGTACTGTGCTCTCAGGTGGCGCGGACCCGTTCTTGTTTCAGAGGATCTGAGGGTAGGTTGATATATGTAGGTCAGGAACCTGCATAAGTCATGTGGTTGAGAATCCCCAGCTGGGTTATAATCGTTTCGAATCGTCGTTGCTCCTCGGTTATGGAGACTCAACTCACTGTTCATCATCATAGTTAACAAATGGAACTTGGGTAAGATTTGAGAAAGAGTTTGATATGAAGTTCATGATCTCTATATGGATCATGTCAGCTTTGTATATGATCTTTATGAAGATTTAAAATGTTGAAAGAAAGAATCTTGTTAGAGAGCTTTTATGCAAAAGAACTTTGATTCTTGCTAAAGCCTTACCTTGAATCTCCGAGCCTGCATTCCTAAGTCTTCTCCGTTTTTACGTTGGTTTAGTCTTGTTGAGTACTTTTGTACTCAGGGTTCTTTAACCCTTGTTGCAGGTGAGCCTCATGAGTAGGTCTGCTTTGGACCGTGCTGCATGACGGTTTTTCAAATTGATGATAACAAGTAAATATGTGGCCCTTGGGCAGGGCACTTTAATTGTGTGTTTTGTTTTATGTTACTAATACTACTCGACTACTATGGTTTGTAATAATAATCATACTTGGTTTGTAAGATTTAAAACAACTATTTTGTAACTAAGTTATTGTAAGACTTCCGCTATTTTACTCTGATGTAAATTATTGAATAAACTATTGTAATACTACAATGACTCTATAATGGATCCTGCTCGGAAAAATCGTGGATGATTCGGGTTTCCCGAGGACACCCGACAGGCTTCTTAAGTTACCGGGAACATATACATAGTCGCCAGAGGTCATTGGACAATGACAGGTGCATATGGGCCCTATAATTTAGGAGGTTCTACCACATATAAATAGGCTCAAATTATTTCCACACATTAGATCTAAGTTTACATCTCTTAATTGGTCTTGATGCATCTATACAATAAGTATGTAAGTATTGATTGGTACAAGCATTTACTAAAGTATACATAGTCAGTAACTAAAGGCATCTCATGCAGCAAGAAAATTCATCTGAAGGACCAGGACAGTAGAAATAGGACCCTAACCAAGACAGAACAAATCAACAAAGTCAAGACAGCAAGAAAAATTTGAGATATAAACTGGTTGCTTCAATATGTAGGAAGTTAAATCTAACCTAGGCCAAGATCAAGAGAAACAACCATTCTTGTATCATCAGATGAAGACAAAGATGATGATCTTGCAGATAGTACCAAAGACTGGCTCATCCTTGGTGACTGTAGCATTCTATTAAGTACCGGAGATCTCACATAATGCACACATGAAGCAGATGACTTCCTCTGCATTCCTTCTGAATGATTTGAAGCATTAACAACAGATGACTTCCGTTTCGATAGCAAGGACTTGATCCTATCCACGCTCCTTGATGCTGCATCTTTGCCAAGATTAGGAGAAGCAGCCATTCTTGTATCATTAGGTAAGGTTGAAGATGACAATCTCTGGTGTTTGGCTCTAGAGTGGCGCATCCTTGGCGATGCTAGGATCCTATTCAGTATCGGGGACCTCACAAATTGCACATTCGAAGCAGATGACTCCCTCCGCTTCTCTGTTGGAGGCTTTGGAGCATTAACAGCAGATGACTTCCATTTCACTAGCATTGACTTC